>NC_136067.1:393670644-393845070 GCF_964261635.1 Lissotriton helveticus | reverse complement strand
CACCATGAGCATGAGTAGGACCTCCATTGACTTTTTAGACATCAGCATCAAAGTCCAGAACGGTCACCTCCACACTACCCTTTTTCGAAAACCTACCGAACGTAATAGCCTCCTACGATATACGAGCCACCATACAAGAAGCCTACGGGACAATCTACCGTTTGGCCAGTTTCTCCGGATAAGGAGAAATTGCTCACTCAAAGAAGACTACTTCCTGGAGTCGGATCTTCTGATCAGGAGACTAATGGAAAGAGGATACCCAAGACGGCTAGTGACAAGAGCAAGAAAGAGGGCATGGTTCAGCCCGAGGGAAGACCTGCTGAAACCCAGAGAGCGTCCCGTAGATCCCGAAAGGATTATCTGTGTTACGACTTTCTGCACGAAGAGTAATCTGATTAAGAAGACAGTAAACAAACATTGGAATATGGTATCTGATGTGATCAACCATGAACAACTGCCGATGCATGCATTCAAAAAAGCTAAAAATATCAGGGATAAAGTGGTATCCTCCTACCTAGAAACTCCGGCCCCCCCCACTCTGCAAAGCATATGGAACCTTCCCCAAGTGGTCGGACATTTCAAATGTACGAAGTGCAAAGCATGTCCACAGACAATGGAAACTAAGGTTTGGAACTATCGTAACCACACGGTTACCTTGAAATCAATGACGAACTGCAACACAAGTGACGTTATCTATGCCATCATATGTCCTTGTGATCTTGTATATATCGGACAGACAAAACAACATGTCAAAAAGCGGATCTTGCAACACTGCAGCAGGATAAGGTGCCAAACACCAGGCTCCCCCTTGGTGGAACACTTCATGTCTAAATCCCATACCCCTGAATCCTTCAAATGGCTGGTGATTGAGAAAATCACGGTCGGACCTAGAGGTGGCAATTTGAACTCACTACTAAACGTTAGGGAGTGTAAATGGATGTACACTTTGGACACTGTCGATAATGGCCTTAATGAACTTGATGCGACTTACTCGCAATTAGCTGGACTTGTACCGACCAGTAAGATGTGAGATCAAAAGGTGTAGGTGATCGAGGACATGAACTCTTTTTGAACTGTACAAATGTACCCACTGGGTCTATGATATGGCTATGCTGGTAAAAGACTAAACGCATGAAGTGTTAATACATGAGCAATCCATACCAATAGAATAATGTGTGAGATTCCCCACTGAATTTTCCCTCAGAAGGTTGAGTAGGGATATGGACATGAACACCAGTACCATTATATGTTGTGCTATGTTACTAATAATACCATCATGTGTCTCCAAATATATTTTTGTACTTGCGTGTATTATCACTTCGTTTCACTTTACAAGTGCCATTGATTTCCACAGTACTAATGCCCAATGACGATCCCATGACTTCTGCCTCCCTTTATGCGATTGTGCTGTCATAAATGGTCAGGGGGTCATGCCCAGTAACTATCCCAACACGTCTGCCTCCCATCAATTGAGTACGCTGTCATAATGTTCGTGGGCTTTTTCGATTTTTATATACACCGATGTGTAAATATTTCTTCCAAGTAATTCCACCTGATCCATAGACATTTATCAAGGGATTCTCTGTTCCTTATGGTAAATAGTGTCGCTAGTCCCACGCATGCGCCTCACGGAGTCCTCCAGTCGAGCAGCAGTCAGCGGCGGCACCGCGAGGTGCCGGGACACGCCCCATAGACACGCCCGCTACACAGCCGGGTCTATGTCTCGGATCACGAGCGCCTGCGAGCTGTCACTCTGAACACTCTGTCAGCAGTAACACAGGTATGTCCGCTCCGCGCTTGTTTGCAAATTAGCATGTCAGAACAACCGGGTTTCTGGGTTTGAGGTTTGCCTGGTCCTCGGCTAGGAGCGCTCACGGTCTTGTTTAATTCAGGCAACCTCGCGTTTCAAGTAATGGACTTAGGATTATCACATTACCCACACACTTTATCCACAACGGATATCGGCAGGTCTCTTAAACAATTAATAATACTGTGCATGGATTACCACCTTTTTATGAGATTTGGCACTTTTAGTGTTCTACATACTGACGCGTGCATGCTGTCGATTAAGAGGGTGATCAAGTTAGCCGTCACTGGTCTGTATGTGACGGATGGTGGGACTGACACCCTCTATTTATTTAATTGTTCACAATAACGATGAGGTTGAATATGGAAGAGTACAGATTTTCTATGTTCTTTCAGATGGTGTAACACATCTACACCTTGAATTGAATCGCCCGGTGGATGTAGGACGCTTGCCACACCCACGGATACACTGTTCAAATTTTGATACCCCGTCATCTGGGACGCCTATTAGTGACTAATGCTCTTTAAAGACTGGAGAACCTAGTAAGTCCATTTTCCATCTTAGGCTAATTTACCCCGACCTGCCTGCAAATCCTTCCTAATACTAATTTATTTCCTCTATAGAACAACTCTACAGGCGCGAGTCCTAATTCAGAAGGGACATCACCCGAACGCCTGTACATGTAGGTACACCGGGATTGGTGCCCTGTTTTTTAAACTTCAAATGATTCTATCTAGTGATACACATTTCTGTTTTCCTAGGTGCTCAATGTCACTGTTTTTAATTGTCCTGAGGAAGACCCCAAACTGAGGATCCACCCGCCCTTACCCTGGGGGTCGAAACGTCGACAACACCATCAACACATACACGCCCTATTGAAAATTTGCTAAACTTAGCCCCCGTGTATAGTGTGCTCCTAGGGAACAACAGTGATCTGTAACAGGACTAGAAATGCTCTGTGAATAAGACAGAATTGTTTATAGGACACAATTCCTTTTCTTTGTCCCTTATTCTTTTCCAAACACACCCTACCCTCCTTTAAATTTCCTTCCTTCTCTGACAATCACCGAGCACTAATTGAAGAACTGTACGTAATTTACCATGTATTGTATGAATATGAAATATAATATATGTGAGACTATAGGAAATCTTTACAGAAAGCTGAATTAAATTCAGTCTACATGATACTTATTTTGAGTGTGTACCTTTATATTTGAGTAATGGAATGTTTAATTGTTTTGTAATCGACCACCCTTTTTTATGTCTCTTTGGTGTGCAGCCGCAGCAGCCATTTGTTCCACTTGCATCTGCTCTGTATTCTCCATTATCATTCGCATGCGGGCAAACCCCTGGCATTGATGGAGCCACTCTGACTGGACAGTTGTTCTTGTCTCTGTGTCATGACTCCAGCGATGTCAGCCATGGAATGTCAGAGAGCATGGAGTGGACTGGGGGTGTCAGTGATGTTATGTAGGTGGTCCCAAATGGGACTCAGACACCCATGTATGGCATCGAGTTTGGCTGTCAGGCTGGCAAAACCCACCCATACCATATCAGCCATTCCCTGTTGGACATCTACCGCACGGCATTGAAATGCCAGAAGTTGACCCTCAAGGGCCGGGGAGACAGCTGTGGTGGTAGGTGCTTGTTGGTGGGTGGTGCGTGCAGGGGGTTGACTTTCCACGATGCAGCTGAATGGCCCTGTTTCAGGGGGTGGTGTGCTAAATGAGTCCAGCAGCTGTTGGAGGGTGTCCTGGTTGATAGTGGAAAATTCCTCTTCTTCAACCGTGATGAGTGGGACAGGCTGCTGTACAGGAGGTGATGTTTCGACTTTGCAAGGTAAAGGGGAGATGCTGTTAAATGTGCGTTTCAAGTATGGTCATGCATTGGATGAGTTTACTAGCAGGCTGCATGACAATGTCCATTCTGACTGTTAAGGGGGAGATGCCTTTTAGATGCCGGATAGTGATTATTTGTACAACATCACAGATGTGACATTGTAGTTGTACATTATCATCTCACAGTTTACAGCTATGCCAAATGTGAATGGCCCATTTCTATACACAAGTGGCACCAGTTGCGCCCTCGGCTCAGTAGTGGAAGTGACTCAGTTGGTTCCACATTGTAGTCAATGTTGATTAGCTCATATGTATGTTTCTGTGCACTGCATTGTGGGAGAGTCACCCCTGCAGATTTGGTTTTACTGCCCCTTATCCCTTTCAGCCAGTGAGAATTTCACTTGTGTGCATTTACAATGATGAGATGTTGCAAATTGGAGTTAACATGGGTCTTGATCAAAGTTGGGACACATGCATTGTTTGGCAGTGGAAGTCTTTTTTACATCAGGGGTTGTATGCACACGAGGAAGTGTCAGAGTGTGACTTGCTCCTTTAAGGATGAACTCCACACTCAGCCACTTCAGTGACCGTGGCCTGCACCATGTTAAAATGTTTATGGTGCAGGCATGCAATTCATCATGCACTGTCACTTGCCTTGTCAGTGTGGCTCACAGTCAGGTTTGCTGGGTAGTGCACATGTGCATGGGTTTGGTGCAAAAATGGTTATGTGTGATGAGGGAACCCTTTAGGCAGATTGGCAATGTTGGACTAATAGCTGTGTCTATGTGTTTCTCGCACAGTGCAGTGCACATGTACATCCAGTTAGCTTTGGCTCTTGTGATTTCTCTTGTGTGCATGTCATCAGTCATGGTTTTCCTTGCATGCATTGCTTGCTGCCATCCTTACACATTGTGAGTATGGTGCAGCTTGAGTTTCTATTGTTGTTTTAGGCTGAACGGACAGTGACAACACCCATTCCCCTCAATGTTGGCCACACGTGTGGTGTGAAAGTGGGCCTGGATTTGATGGATGTAGATTTCAATAGGCGTATTAGTGGTGCTCAGGCCCTATCACCCCCCTTTTCATCAGATGCAAATGGCAGGCTGAAGTGTGTTTGTGTATTTGCCACGCAGATGGTCACATGGATGATACATGCTGTCCTGGTTCAGATTATTGAATGCCAGGGTTTGCATGTGGATGATAACAGACATGACTGCAAATGTGTTCACTGACACAGTATACTTACCAAGCAGACAGGTTTACATGCACATCATTGTCTAATGGGCAACTCACACCAGGACTAATGTGGAATGCTGTTTTCTGTATGGCACATGTGTACACTTGAGAGTAAAGGTGTAAAATGTGACCTTAGGGGTTATGGTGCTATTTAGCTACTTGTCATTATTTGGTGTTACTTTGCTATTCTTGCTTATTGTCATACTTAGGTTGTCATACTTCTTTACAGGGACATTGTAGTTCTGTGAGTATGGCACACAGACAAATAATGTCATACGTATTTGGGTGACACATTCCTCATATGCATAGCCCAGGCACTGTGGTGCTGTGGCCATATCCCCATGCTCATAGTATGACATTACATTTGGACTCAAGTCTGCTGGGTGTGTGCATTGTGGGATATGCACCTTTTAGACAGATGGCTTCATTATCACTTTGTTGTGACAATGCATGTGTTCATGGTATGCAGACTCACTAGATGCTTTAACACTTGGTATACACAGGACTGCATCTCATGTACAAGCAAGCAGGCACGTTGACTGGAGATGCGGGAGGATGTCAGAATGGCCCCCTTGCCTCATCACTACACATATGCAATTTACCTGGGCAAGGACACATCTCTCTGACCCAAAATGAGGATGAATTGTGAATGTGACTGATCATGTGCATGAGTAGGCATGCCACCACCAATGTAAGCACACATGCAACATTGTGCCTGTGTGTCTGAGTTGTGTGCAAGTTGTGTATGTGCAGTAACGTCATCCTTGATGCACATGCACATTCTTGCACACGAGTCAGATACACCGGAACATGCACATGCGTGGTGTTGAGGCAGGAGGGCCATTTTGACACCCTGCCGCATCTCCAATCAATGTGGCCCTTTGCTCTTTCATGAGGCCCTTATTTTGTGGTCTGATAGGATACTTGGACTATATTTGGATGACTTTTATGTGCACATTTCCAGGTCTGTGAGCCCACCAATATGTGTCTTACAATGTAGTGGTTGAGTAGGGTGATATGTGTCTATGCCACCAGGGATAAGGGTTTCTGGGACATGATCCGCAGTTATTGTGGTTTTGCTCTGCGATGCATTTAATTTTGCAAGAGTTCCATTGGGCCCATCCACCCCAGTCCCCCCAGTCCCTGGTTGTTACTCACCCTGTTGCTGTTGTGTCTGGTCATGTTGAGCAGTATCCTGTCCCGGAACTCCAACCACTCTCAACTCGCTGATGACTGCGGACACCTGTTCCTCCAATGCATCCAGCTTCTCCTGTGACGCTGGACTCCCACCTCCAGTCTGCATTTCTGCTTTCAGATTGGCTGCAAGTTTCTGCTTGGTTTTGTACTTAGCATCATGCCAGCGCTTCTTGCAGTCTTCCACTGTCCTCCTCGCCTCTCTGACTGCATTCACCTTGGCTGCGATGAATTGCCATATTGCATTTTTTGTTCCCAATGACACAGTGGAGCTGACAAAAAGTTGTTGTTGTTTTACTGTCACCTCCGTAATCAGGACCTGGTTTTCCTGCTGCCTGAACTGGGTCTTCCTCTTCCTCTTCTCCTTGCCCGTCCCCTGGGTCTCTGCCTGGTCCTCCTGGGTGTTTGGGGGGTTGTTGTTGGCTTCAGTACTGGGTCCAGCTTCCTCCATGGTTCTTCTCTAATTTTTTTGTGTGTGTTTGGGCTGCATGGCAGGTGTTTTATAGTGTTTTTTTCCACCTAACATGAAAAAAGTAAGCTGAAGCTGATTAGCATGCCGTTTCAGGCCGCTAACAGGCCCATCACCACTTTTTTCATGTTAGTGTGAAGATTTTTATTGCTGTGCCGCTAATCCTAACGCCGGACAGTTCACCCCGTATGGGAAACTATCGCCAGTTAGCAGCGGGTTGTGAATACGCCCCTAACACGGCGATAGTTTTCCGTGGCACACGGCAATAAAAAAACGCATGCTAACTGAGGTTAGCATTAATATTGCCAATCCTTGTACATATGCCCCTCAGTATTTCTAGCTAACTAGTAGTAGCATTCTAATGCCTGGACCAGAAGTGCCTTGGTTTTTACGAACTCTGTGAAAACAGCTGTTTGCTCAGGGATTGCAATTTATTGCACTCAGTAATTTCAGCAGATCACAACTGGTAAATTTAAACAGGGGGGAAAAAGCAGGTAAATACCGGGGCATGCCACATTTTGTCTGTAAAGCACCTAAATCTGATGTTGGGTCCCATTTTTGAAGCAAACTGTGCAAGAGTTGTTACTTATTGCACTCAATAAATTCCAAACCTGCGTTATGAGATTTTATTAGATGCAATCAATTTCGAATACCCCTCTAGTACCTGGAAAACAGGGACTAAATACAGCACCCTTGTAATCAGGTCATCCTGTCTCTTGAATTGAGTTTTCAGTTTGTAGCTCTTCTACTTTATGATGTAAAGCATGTGAAAACAACATGTTTAATTAAAATACACAAACAATATATGAAAATGGTTTAGCCTTTAGCTACAGTGACTTAATCAACAGTCTACATGACTTTTTTGTTGAGTACTTCTTCTCTCACCATTGGTTTGGAATTGATACAGTCCTAGGGCCTCATTTATGAGGCCTTGCGTCAGTTTTGCGCTTCCGATGCGTCACTTTTTGTGACGCATCGGCGGCGTAAAACATGCCTCCTGATGCGCACTATTTACAAAGTGACGCATCTAAGCAGATGCATCACTTTGTAAACCCCTGCGCTACATTATACCTGCGTCAGGTATAATGTATGCAGAGGGGGCGTTCCCCCGCAAAAAGCCTCGTAATAGTGACGCATTGAAATCTAAGAGATTTCACTGCGTCACTTTTAGGACGCTGTTGCGTCAAAATATTGCGCCTGCCTCAGAGCAGCCTCAAGCAGCCCTTTCACATGGGGCTTTCCCCAGGTGAAAGGACGCATTGCTGGAGTTGCGTCACTTTTGTGACACATTCCAGCAATGCGTGACTTTTGCGCTTACAGATACGTCAGAAATACTGACGTATCTGTAACTCCTTGCGCCATGATGCGTCATACTGTAAATATGACGCATCATTGGTCTCGCAAGGAGGGCGCAGTGAAAAGTGACGCATCGCTGTTTTCACGCAGCGATGCGTCACTTTTCATAAATGAGGCCCCTAGATTCCAGCCATTTTTGGCTGGAAAGCAACAGACAGACAAGAAAATAAATTTACTTTAAGCCCCAAAGCCATGTTTGAGTCAGAAATATGCTTTGAGGAAGCATTCAGTTCTGTTTAAGTTTTCATTCTTTCTTTGTACACACCAATGCCTCTGTTTATGCACCAGGTCACTCCATAGATTACAGAATTATTTCACAAGCTTCTTGAGAAAGCAGTTCATTTTTTAAGAGGATAACATTTGTGCTTTTAACAATTTTAATTTCTCCACAGCATCAGAAGGAAGAGTACTGTGGATGTATACCAGTAAATTCTTCTTGACACCCAGTGCCAGCTTTAAGGCGATGCAACCGGGGCCACAGCACCAGGCGCCAAGCTAGATGGTGCTGCATTTTGAAATTTCTTATGAAATCAAAGGCATCTACTGCAGAGTTCCTTGTGTGCCCAGTAATTTTCTGGAATAATATGTCAAAATACGTCTAGTGATTTATGTACTTGCCAGAGAGATCTCAGTTTTGGCTAGTCACAGTTTTGACTCATCACAATGTAACATGTCCCACTGCTGCCCTGAGGGCAAAGTTGACCACACAGAAACACCAACGTGGAAGAATGTGCCTCCTGCAAATCACAAGTGTAACATGCAGATCACAGAATTGCTCTGTTTCCGGATTGCTCAATGGGTTGGTGCTTTTGTGACAGAAATTTGTTTTTCCCTGCAATTACTAATAGAATTCTAATATAGCACAATGAGCCACGAACCAGAATCCAACTGCACCAAGCAAATTGTAAGGCTTGGGGGTTTAGAACTTTATTGTTTTGGTCATCCAATCTTTTATTATTCTAAGGTTGCTAAAAAGGATTCCTTTGGATAGTAATGCATTTTTAATTAAGATAACCCCAATCATCACTGTGTTATGTTTCCAATACAGAGTCTGGATTTCTCTAGACCAAGCGCTGGTAGCATAGAACGACTATCACTACAAATGATATGTTACTCCTACCACTCATAGGGGCATATTATCAAGAAGGTTGTTAAAATTATCGCTGCTTTAGCGGCAGGAAACTGCCGCTAAAGCGGCGATAATGGGCTTGATAATATGCCCTTGAGAATTCCCATAGAAGCCCATGTTCACACTGGAACATGGGCTTCTATTGGAATTCACAAGAGCATATTATCAAGCCCATTATTGCCGCTTTAGTGGCAGTTTCCTGCCGCTAAAGCGGTGATAATTTTATCTCTGTTTCTTGATAATATCCCCCATAGTCCCTATTGTCCTATGTAACACTTCCTGTACATTGATAGACACACATATGAGTCATTGGCTCGGCATAATTCTCACATATGCATGAAATGGAATGCGCTATGACAACCTATATTGAGACGAGTAACGCTTTAAGAGAAATTAAATATATGCAATAAAGGGGCTAAGGATAAATGAGAGGTTCCGTTGGAGGGGCGTAGTAAGGAAGCCCAAAGAGAAGGAAGTCATGGGTGGGCGCCAACATAGATGGTCGTAGCGGACTCCACCAATGCTAAAGCCAGCCCTGATAACACCCTATGATTCACTGCAGCTAGGCAGTCGTCTTTACAAAGCCTCCAGTTTCCCCTGGTCCTGGCATGTGCTTTCCTTAATATCACATCACAAAGTAAGATTCCTTCTTGGAATTCCGAACAGGGAATATATAAACAATTATTAAAAAATCAAAGGGTGTCTGCTCTCTAGGTAACTCGTTTATAGCTTAGAAACAGACAGGGCAAATGAGGACGCTTCTCGTGAGATTCATCTTGAGAAGAATATCGTCTATTTTTCATTGTTGTTGCTTTCCCTGGTAACCACAAAGGTCCCCAGAGGCAACTGGATCTGACAAAGAAAACGCAGCACGTAATCATCTGGCCCCCTGAGGCACGACTGGAATGTTTGCTATTAACAGGCAGGATCCATACAAGGTCGATGCCTCTTGCCCATATTTCATAAATACTGTATTGCCAGAATACTATATAATTCTCAAAATTCGATATCACACGTGTTTGCATCAAGAGCAGCTTCGAGTTCTGGGGTGCGCCTCATCTGAGAAAAGGCCTCCTCTTTGAGACAGGGGGCAATCTGTCTGCCTTCCTCTGCAACTTTTTTTCCTTAGCCTATTTACTTTTTAACCCCTCGGGTGACTAATAAAGACGCCAACACTGGGGAGCAGCAGGGAACATGTTGAGTGATTATTAAAAGTGCATGGCATGCTCTCAAATACATTCAACATTTCATCAAAAATAATCCCCGAGGAAAACCATGCACGTTCTCTAAAGATAATTTATGACTAGAGCCTTACCATTGCATAATATCAACAGCAAGAATCGAGTTATTCACGGTTATTAAAAAAAAAAACCTTCAATTGAGGAGGAATTGTCTTCTATACTAGCTCTCTGAAAAGAATTGCAGCACACTGCCTGCATATATCTTTTGCCGCCTATTTTTTCGTTCAAGATGTGTTTTCTTCGTCTAATGACCACGCAAAGAGAGAGGTATTTTAAGAATTGTTCTCAACCGGAATGATAAGGTGAAGGCAACCCATTAAATCAAAAAGCTAGAAAGAGTAGTATTAGTATCTGGAACACGTGCTATTCTATACATTCTCAGCTAGATTCATGAAGCCAAATTGCGATCGCAATAGCTGCGAATTAGCAATTGCGATCGCAATTTCAAAGAAAGGGATTCATGATAGTGAAAAATCCAAAGTAGCGAATTCGCAACATAAATTTTGCGAGTCCGCAAATAAATTTGCAGAATCCTGGAACAAGCCCATTTGCGAATCTGAAATAGCAAGAAACCATGGATTCTGCAAATTCATTTGCGAACTCGCAAAATAATCGCAATCGCCATTCATGAAAATTGGCATATTGCAAAAAACCCAAAAATCGCTATTTGCGACGCGCAATTTAAGGATAACCCAAACCAGGTGGTAACCAGTAAGGAAAAAAAAAAATTCAAAAAAACGTTAGCAAACTACAAACAGGTGCAGGCCTGATCAAACACACTTAAGGACATGCAGCTGGAGCCTGAGGACTCTCACAATGCCAGGACTCTACATGGTGGTCAGGCGGCGAAGGCTACAGCGAGCAGCACGGAACAGACGTAGGATCCAGGAGCGGATATTCCGTGTGCGGGTCACCCTTCTGGGCCAAACCAGGGAGCAAATTTACGCGAAGTACCGCCTAAATGGGGCAATGATCATCAAGCTGATCCGGGACCTAGACCCCCTGATGCAGCACCCAACAAGGAGGACCAATGCCGTTCCCACCCATGTGCAGGTATTGTGCAGCCTGCACCTACTGGCCTCCGGAAGCTTCCAGGGGATAGTCGCTGTTGCAGGGGGGATATCCCAGCCCACCATGTCCCGCTGCCTAAGAAGTTTCCTGGAGGCCATGCTGACCCGGCTACACCACTACATCTCATTCCCCACCAGCCAACAGGACTTGAATGACACCAAGCTGCAATTTTACAATGTAGCCCAATTTCCACATATAATAGGATGCATTGACTGTACCCACATCCACATCTGCCCACCAGCACAAACGGCATACATGTATCGCAACCACAAGTCCTACCACTCCCTCAATATCCAGATGGTGTGCAATGCAAAGACAATCATCACGGACATAGTGGCACAGTACCCGGGGTGCACACATGACTACTTCATATTCCGGCACAGTGGCATTCACACACGACTGGCCAGGGGAGACTTTGGTGAAGGACACCTACTAGGTAAGTACACATGCCCCACAATATTACACTGTGATAGTGTAGCTGCGCCGCACAGGCACTCACCCTCTGCTCCTATCATTCAGGTGACAGCGGCTACGCACTCCGTGAGTACCTCCTCACACCATACCTCAACCCTGCAACACCACAGCAACGGCGTTACAATGCAGCACACATACGCTTAAGAAATTGCATTGAGAGGACATTTGGCCTTTTGAAGAGCAGATTCCGCATACTGCACAAGACTGGTGGGGCCATCAAATACGAGCCAGAGGTCTGCTGCCGCATCGTGGCCGTGTGTGCAATCCTCCACAACATTGCTACCAAGCGCAGGATACCTGTAGACATCTCTGGCAGTGAGTCGGAAGGGGACAACCGACCACCTGCACATGTGCGTCACGCACGCGGTGAGAATCCTGCAGAAGGACACATGCGCCGCAACCAAATCTGCATGAACTATTTCTAGTGCACCCACTCCCCACACCCATTACTTAACTCATGCATGACAACATTAATAATGACATGAGTCAGATTAGGTTAGTCAGAATATTTGTAAATGTTACAGCACAATAAACTGGGCATTCTGCAAACTGGTACATGAATGACATATTGCGTCATATGTCTGTTCTTCAGGAGGGCATGCTTGTAGCAGCAGCATGGCCCCTCATGTAAATGTTATATTGTTCAATGCCGCCTCCGGGCAGATGCTCCCAGCCTCCTTTCTCCATCCTCCTCCTGATTAGGCCGTGAGGCAGCAGAGGGCCTGCTGCTGCGGCGGGGTGCTACCACCGGTGGAATGGACTGGCTGCTATGGCTGGATGTAGCCTCACTTGTGTCGTCAGCTCCCCCCGCCTGGCCATGGCCGGCAGCCTGCATGCCCTGCACTGCTGTTGACACATGCTCCAGCGCTCTCGCAACGTCCTGGCAGCATTGGACCATTTGGACCTGCAAGGCCAAGGAGCGTCGCGAGAGCTGGGAGGTTGCGTTCCCAATTATGTAGTTGGACCGCGTGTATGCTGACAGGCGGGTCAGCAGTTGGCGGTGTCTGCGGCGGTTGAGATCCCGCTGCCTGTTCATGGCCTGTGTGTTGGCCTCCATAGCAGCTGTCATCCACTCCATGCGGTCTGACATTTGTGCTACATTTCGGGCGGTCTTGTCCAGTTGGAGGTGGATAGCCCCGAGATGACGGGCCTGGGTCTGATGCACATGTAGCATACAGCGCTCAATGGAGAGCCCACCTGGTCGCCCGTTTTGTCCCCTGCCAGCACGGGAATTGTTAGTGCGCTGATCCCTCACCAGTCCGCTGGACTGGCTCCTCACAGCCGCAGGGCGGCGGGTTGGTTGGCGAACTGCTGCTGGTGTTGCAAGCCCCACTGGTGGTTGTGTGACGGGCAGTGCTACTGCAGCGCGTGGTGGCACAGGGGTGCGGCAGCTTGACCTGATGGTCCGGGCTGTGGGGATAGATTTGTGTCTCCCTCTGTGTCCTCCGTGATGTCCTCAATTACCAGGCCATCGCTGTCTGTGCTGGGGACTTCTACGCCACATGTGATGTAAAGTGGACGTTGATTAGTGACATGTTTCTTACACATTTAGGCTTCCTACATGCATGCAGACTACCATTCCCTGACTCGCTGCAGGATGTACTCTCACTAAACATGTCTGGCTTAATGGGGCAAGATGGTAATTGTGGTCAGACTACATGTCCCACGATGCAATAGCGCTTTAGTGGTGTGCTTTGGCTGCATGACTGGAGTTTGATATGGGATGCTCTGGAGTCATGGACATTGTTAGGGAACAGGGGGTCGCAGTCGCATGGCACTTACCTGGTGTGTCTTGGGTAGGTCGGGAGGAGTCCAGCTGGGTCACACCCATGCATGCCTGCGGATTTATGGTGTCCTCCACTCGGTCCTCCAGTGGTGTATTCGGTGGGACAGTGGGCTCCCCTCCACCTGTCGTCACACGCTCCCCCAGCCTCTCCGCAATCTTCTCCTTTGACCGCCCTCTGAGGTCATACCAGCGTTTTTTTAGCTCGTCCACAGAGCACTGGGTCACCCACACAGAGTTTACTTTAGCGCGGATGCGCAACCATAGCCGCCTTTTATCGGCCTCGGGCACCCTTCTGGAGTCTTTACCGAAGAGCCGATTGTAGTCCTTGCTGACTCCTTCAATTAAAAATTTGAGCTCTTGCTCTGAAAATTTTATTTTCCTCTTTCTCCCACTGGAAGATCCAGCTGTAGCTTCCTCTGACATGCTTGCCACTGGGGTGTCTCCTAGTTTACTCCTGTAGGCACACTGGAGGGGACCTCTGATGATGATGCTTCCAGTTCAGGCTCTCACTGCTGAATGAGGGTGGAACCTGCCTACTTCCTGGTTGTGATGTCATCACTGTGCTCAGGATGCGACTTCCCGTTTTTGCGATCTCGCAGTTAGCGAGATCGTAATTTGCGCTATCGGTAATTGCGAGATCGCAATTTCAACACGGGAATCGGCCGATTATGCGAATATTTACCGATTTTCGGGGACTCGCAATCGGCGATTGCGGCCGATTGCGAATCGCTTTTTTTTCTCGCAAATATTCATGAATGCCATTCTGCGATTTCTTAATTGCGATTTGCTTTTTCTCGCAATTTAGAAATGGCAGAATTTGACATTGATGAATCTGGCTGATAGTTGTAGTAATTCTTAGGGAGAGTCAGATGTATCATTCAATGACCAAATTGGTCTTTTTAAAACCAGTCTTTTAATCTTTTGGAGCCGTCTAGCTAGACTGTAATTTTTTCCTCCAAAAAGACTCATATCTAATATACATGAGTATGTAAGGTTTGTTCAGCTGTCTCATTAATTGGTCAGTAAACTTTACTTACATTTTTCTTACACTCATCACAGCACAAAGCATTGGAGAATGAGTAAAGCAAATTAGCCTTTGACTCAACTCATTTTAAGCAATGGCATTATGCTTCTGCACAATGATTAGAGGCCTGAATTACAGTTTAGGGGGGCGCTTGCTCCCTCAAACATCGTCTGTAACTCCGCCCTCCCTCATTGACGTCCATTCGCCCGATTTAGAGTTTAGTGATTTGAGGGACGTAACTCCATCAAACCTCCACCAGCTCCAACATTTCTTTCCCTCCTCCATTGATGGAGTAATCAAGCAAATACGAAGGACGGAGTCACATCAACCTCTGTCCGCCATATTTAGACTTCAGTTTACATCAACGTAGCATGTCAGTTAGACCTCAACAACAGAGATGGTGTATGGGCATGAACTCCAAAAAGGTGATATTTATCAACATACTAATCTTACAAATCTGTAACCAAGTTTATATTTCTGCAATACACCAGAGTGTACCTCGCTATCCTTTAGGGAGAGGAGCAAGAGAATCCTCCTAGAAATTAGAGGCAGGCTGACTGTGATGTATTACTGTTGGACCCGGCCTCATGGCGTGGTCCTACCCCTCCCGCATGGAGGGCCCAGGCCGACATCGGCCCTCCACCCAGCATCGGGCAGCCCTTTTGCCCGACACTGCACGCCCCAACATTGCTGGTCCGGTCACCATCCCGGACCCCCCCTACCGGCCTGGCTCCATCGTGGTCCCCTCACGACCTAAGCACGAGGCCGCGCCCGACTCCATCTTGGGCCCACCACGTCACGACCACGTGGCTCCGGCCCCGGCCCAGGCCCAGCGAAGCCCAGACATCGAGGCGCCAAGATCTACCCAGGTGGTCGAGTGGCCACTCGACAGATCCCGGAGGAGGGGAGTTTCGATGGCCCTCCAACCGTCCCCGGACGCCTGGTATCGATCGCCCCCGGCATCTCTGGGTGCTGGCTCCACCCCCCTGCTGGGTGTCTGGACACCATCTTCCCGGCCCCTCTGACCACCAGGCGCGAGGGTCCGGACATCAAAGGACTCCAGTCCTATATCTGGGCCAGCCCCGGAGTAGGACGGCAGTTGAATCCTGGACTGGAAAGCCCTACTGACGCTGTCACGGCCGACACCAGAAGAACTAATTTCCTGTAACCTGAAGAGAACCTGAGAGCCTGCTGGCGCTGCCGTGGCCCACCTTTACAGAACCATCTTGAGAGCCTGCTGGCGCTGCCGCGGCCCACCTTTGCTGAACCATCTTGAGAGCCTGCTGGCGCTGCCGCGGCCCACCTTTGCTGAACCATCTTGAGAGCCTGCTGGCGCTGCCGCGGCCCACCTTTGCTGAACCATCTTGAGAGCCTGCTGGCGCAGCCGCGGCCCACCTTTGCCGAACCATCTTGAGAGCCTGCTGGCGCTGCCGCTGCCCACCTTTGCTGAACCATCTTGAGAGCCTGCTGGCGCTGCCGCGGCCCACCTTTGCCGAACCATCCTGAGAGCCTGCTGGCGCTGCCGCGGCCTACCTTTGCCGAACCATCTTGAGAGCCGGCTGGCGCTGCCGCGGCTCAACCTCTCGGAACCCCCCGGCTCGAGGATTGAGAGCTGTGCGCAGGGTATCCCTTCATACACTCCAACCGAGACTGTCCCGCTACCCTGACCCCCTTTTACGAGACTTTACAGAGCCCTCGGTCTACTTGTACATATCGCTGAGAACCAGCAGCCTTTATTTCCTGATAAAGCTTACGAACTCGACCTCTGGTGTGGTGTCCATTTGTAGTGTGTGGTTACTCTGCTGTGCGATCCTAGGAGAGGGCCCTCACCCAGGAGGCCTCTCAGTAACGTTCGGCTACTTCTTGGCGGAGAGGTGGACCTAGGGGTGGTCAGTCCGATATCTTCTGCCTCCCCGGGGTCGCCTTTCTAACATTGGTGGCAGGCGACGGGATCCGAGCCGACGCAGATCGTACAGAGAGTAATTCGCTCACTACAGAGAAAAACACACCGCGACCTTGACTACTCAGGAAACCAGACCGACTGCGGAATTCCAGAAAGAAAAGATGGAAGATTACAGCCACAAGGAATTAAAACAATTCTGCAAGGCCTAGGCATCGCTACCACGGGCCTCAACACCAAAGAGGACTTTAAATCAGCCCTGCAAGCCTGGGCGGACGCCGATAACGCGCCACCCCAGAATGAAGATAACCCGGGCCCGAACGGGCGCCCAGAGACCGACGCGAACCCAGCGGGGGAAAGACCCGCAAACCTGGACACGGGCCTCCCCCACGGAGATGCCCGAGAACAAGAGAGGAACTGGCTCCACGAGTTGGAGCTCGCCCGACTCCGACAAGAAGGAGAGATACAGCTGGCAGAAAGGAAATTAGCCCTCGAGCAACTACGGCTAGAAGGAGACCTAGAGGAAAGGCGAAGACAACGAGACCTCGAAGAAAAGAAACTCATGCTCGAGCATGAGCGCGGCCTCAAAGAATTGGAAATCAAGGCCAAGACAACAGAAACCGGCACCGCCGGGGGTAAGACCTCACCCCCGCCGGTGGACACGAAGGTGCACATACCCAAGGAGGTCGTCAAAGAATACTATAAGAACGACGACATCCAACAGTGGTTCAAAGCCTACAAGGTCGCCATGACCGCCCATCGAGTACCCCTCAAAGACTGGGGCGCCGGCTTATGGGGAAAGTTCATCAACGAGGGGAGAGACGCCCTGCTAGAGCTCCCCAACGCCGAGATGACCTCGTACGAACACATGAAGACCGCCCTCCTCACTCGCTACGGACTCACCCCCGAAATGTACCGGCAGCGATTTCGAGACTGTAAAAAAATCCCCGGTACCACTTGGGTGGAGTACATGAACTTTTACAGCAGAGCCTTCGAAGGGTGGATCAGAGGCTGCCAGGTCACCACCTACCAGCAGTTGGTCGACCTCATCCTATGGGAGCATCTTTCCAATAATTGCTTCGTCGAACTCCGGCAGCACCTCCTCGACAGCAAATTGACACAGCCACCAAAACTCGCTGTCGAGGCGGATAGATGGGTGAGCAACCGAGTTCCCCGGAGTCCGATGGGAGACTACGGCCCGGGATCCCCGGGGAACCACCGACCACGAGGCGGCGGAGGAGGCCAGAGCAGGGACCGAGACACCCCCGCAGGGTCATCCCCTACCTCCCCGTCGCCATCCCTGGGTTGGAGGGGAGGCCCCCCAGCAAGACCCGGGCCCCGCCCGAATGTTACGTGCCACAGATGCCAGCGACAGGGCCATTATGCGAACGACCCTCTCTGCCCAATGAACCAGCGACCCAGCACCACCGGTCCCCCGAGCCGCCAGATCGCGGCCGCCGCCCTGAGTGTAGAGGGAGGCGAAGAAGAGGGCGAGACACCGAGCAGGCCGAGTGGGAGCCCGCAGCCATGATCTTAGCATGCCTGGGTGATCGAGACATGATCCCCGAGACCCGATCCCAGGTAACACCCAGAAATACCGCCAATGGGTCACCATCAATGGACGCCGGGCTGAAGCCCTCCGGGATACTGGAGCCAGCGTGACGGCGGTCCGCTGCCACTTGGTGACCCCCGAACAAATTCTTTCCAACGTCTTGTGCCCAGTGCGGTCGGCGGACAACTCTGAAAGTTTGTGCCAGATGGCCCGCATCCCCTTCGAGTGGGGAGGGGTGTCGGGCATGCTGAAAGTGACTGTCCGAGACGATGCCCCCGTGTACTGCCTCCTCGGGAACGACCTGGAAAGTTCCCTCTGGGCCGGCGTAGAGCGGAGAGAGCATCTGGGGATGCTAGGCCTTCCCGAGTGGGTTTGTGCGACCACCCGCTCCATGTCCGCCCGGGCCTCCACCCCAACGGAGGAAGCCCCGATCGAGGAGCCGGAGTCGCCCGCACCTCCACCGCCCGCCGTCCCCGAGGACACCGACCCTGAACCCGGCCCCCAGGGGCCCAGCCATGAGGAAATCACCGAGCTCGGCCACCTTCCAGAACTAGCTCAGTGGCGCCAAGAAGGTGGCCCCACCCGCGAACAATTCCGACAAGAACAGAGCACTTGTCCCTCCCTTGAGGGAATTCGACGACAAGCCGCCACTCAAGCCGCTGGAGACCCTGCGGGGTCCCACTGGGTCTATTGGGACAACGACCTTCTCTACAGTGAGCAGAAGATTGCCGAACTAGGGGCCAGCCGGGTGCTGGTCGTTCCCCTCCGATTTAGAGACTTCCTCTTGAACTTAGCACATGATGTGCCCCTCGCCGGGGGGCACCTGGGGCAGGACAAAACTTACAGCCGCCTGGTGACTCATTTCTACTGGCCGAAAATGCGCAACGATGTGCACAATCACTGCAGATCCTTCCCGACCTGGCAAGCCAGCGGGAAGAGCAGGGGGAAAGTCAAAGCCCCGCTCCAGCCGTTTCCCGTGGTCACCACCCCCTTCGAGCGAGTGGGGATAGACATCGTGGGGCCCCTGGACCCCCGCACCTCTCAAGGGCACCGCTTCATCCTCGTTCTGGTGGACCATGCCACCCGCTATCCGGAAGCCATCCCCCTCCGAACCATCACGGCCCCAGTAGTAGGCCGAGCCCTAATGGGGATCTTCTCCAGAGTCGGCTTCCCCCGAGAAGTCGTGAGTGATCGGGGCACAAACTTTATCTCCAAGTATATGCGATCCCTGTGGCAACAGTGCGGGGTCACATATAAGTTCACCACCCCGTATCACCCCCAAGGGAATGGACTTGTGGAGCGGTTTAACCGAACACTAAAGGGAATGATCAAGGGCCTAGAGGAGCCACTATGACGCAAATGGGATGTTCTGCTGCTTTGCCTCCTGTTTTCATATCGCAAAGTACCCCAGAAGTCCCTGGGGTTCAGCCCCTTCGAACTATTGCATGGGCACCCGGTCCGAGGCCCCCTCAGCCTGGTCAAAGAAGGCTGGGAGACGGCTGTCCGAGGTGCTCCACCAGATGTCTACCAGTACCTCCTGACCCTCCGCAACCAGACTCAGAAGTTCCGGGAACTTGCCGAAGCCAACCTTGAAGCCAGTCAGGAGGAGATGAAACGCTGGTATGACCAGAACGCCTCGTCCATCGAATTCGAGCCGGGCCAGCAGGTCTGGGTCATGTCCCCGGTTGAACCTTGTGCCCTCCAGGACAAGTGGACGGGGCCCTTCAAAGTGGTGGAGCGCAAGAGCCCCGTCACCTATCTGGTGGACATGGAGTCCCCCAGGAACCCCCTCCGGGTTCTACACGCTAACCGGCTCAAGCCGCACTTTGCCCGCACCGAACTAAGTCTGCTGTTAGCGACCGATGACGGAGCTGAAGACGACTCCGAACCGTTGCCAGATCTCATGAGCACCACTGAGAAGGACGGCTCCATCGAAGGGGTCATGCTCTCCTCCACCCTGACCCCAGAGCAGCACCATGACTGCCGGCAGCTGCTGGGGCAGTTTGCAGATCTGTTTTCCCTCACCCCTGGAGTCACCCGGTGGTGTGTCCATGATGTAGACACCGGAGACAGCGCGCCTGTAAGACACCGAGCTTTCCGAGTGCCCGACCGAGTGCGGGCCTGTATCCAGTCCGAGGTGGCCAAGATGCTAGCGCTGGGGGTAGTCGAACCCTCCGACAGTCCGTGGGCCAGCCCAGTTGTCCTGGTCCCTAAAGCCGCCGCCCCCGGCACGCCCCCGGAGCTCCGGTTCTGTGTTGACTACCGGGGGCTGAATGCCGTCACCAGGACCGACGCCCATCCCATCCCCCGGGCGGATGAACTGATCGATCGCCTGGGGGCTTCGAAGTATCTCAGCACCTTCGATCTCACGGCCGGGTATTGGCAGATCGGCCTCACCCCTGGAGCGCAAGAGCGATCAGCCTTCTCGACCCCTGATGGCCACTACCATTTCAAGGTGATGCCCTTCGGCATGAAAAACGCCCCGGCCACCTTCCAGAGACTCGTGAATAGAGTGCTGGCCGGGCTAGAAGAGTTCAGCGCCCGCCTACCTAGACGACATTGCGGTGTACAGCCTCCGCTGGGATGCACACCTGACCCACCTCCGGGAGGTCCTGTCGGCCCTCCGACGGGCCGGACTAACAATAAAGGCCAGCAAGTGCCAGATCGGCCAAGGGTCCGTGACGTATCTGGGACACCAGGTGGGGAGCGGCCTGGTGGCTCCCCTCCAGCCAAAGATTGACGCCATCCGGGCCTGGGAGCCCCCAATCACCCAAACAGCCGTCTGAGCCTTCCTGGGGCTCACAGGATACTATCGGCGCTTCATAAAAGACTATGGAAGCATTGTGGGCCCCCTCACAGGACTGACCTCCAAGAAGCTACCCCAGAAGGTGTGCTGGACCCCAGAGTGCCAAGCAGCCTTCGAGACTCTAAAGACTGCCATGTGCACCGCCCCTGTGCCCCAGGCCCCCGACTACAGCCGAGAGTTTGTGGTCCAAACCGACGCCTCGGAGCACGGCATTGGGGCGGTCCTCTCACAAGTGAACCCTGAGGGAATCGACCTTCCCGTTGCCTTCATAAGCCGGCGGGTGCTAGCCAGAGAACAGCGCTGGAGCACCATCGAGAGGGAAGCCTTCGCCGTCGTGTGGGCCCTAAAGAAGCTCCGGCCCTACCTCTTCGGCACCCACTTCCGGGTCCAGACCGACCACCGGCCCCTGCGGTGGTTGATGCAGATGCGGGGAGAAAACCCGAAACTGTTGCGATGGTCCATCTCCCTGCAAGGGATGGACTTCACTGTGGAGCATCGCCCCGGCAACGACCACGCCAATGCTGACGGCCTCCCCAGATTCTTCTGCCTCGGCGAGGAGAATCTCCAAGAAGATGGGTGACTCTCCCCTGCCTTCAGCTGGGGGGGACGCGTGTTGGTCCCGGCCTCATGGCGTGGTCCTACCCCTCCCGCATGGAGGGCCCAGGCCAACATCGGCCCTCCACCCAGCATCGGGCAGCCCTTTTGCCCGACACTGCACGCCCCAACATTGCTGGTCCAGTCACCATCCCGGACCCCCCCTACCGGCCTGGCTCCATCGTGGTCCCCTCACGACCTAAGCACGAGGCCGCGCCCGACTCCATCTTGGGCCCACCACGTCACGACCACGTGGCTCCGGCCCCGGCCCAGGCCCAGCGAAGCCCAGACATCGAGGCGCCAAGATCTACCCAGGTGGTCGAGTGGCCACTCGACAGATCCCGGAGGAGGGGAGTTTCGATGGCCCTCCAACCGTCCCCGGACGTCTGGTATCGATCGCCCCCGGCATCCCTGGGTGCTGGCTCCACCCCCCTGCTGGGTGTCTGGACACCATCTTCCCGGCCCCTCTGACCCCCAGGTGCGAGGGTCCGGACATCAAAGGACTCCAGTCCTATATCTGGGCCAGCCCCGGAGTAGGACGGCAGTTGTATCCTGGACTGGAAAGCCCTACTGACGCTGTCACGGCCGACACCAGAAGAACTCATTTCCTGTAACCTGAAGAGAACCTGAGAGCCTGCTGGCGCTGCCGCGGCCCACCTTTACCGAACCATCTTGAGAGCCTGCTGGCGCTGCCGCGGGCCACCTTTGCTGAACCATCTTGAGAGCCTGCTGGCGCTGCCGCGGCCCACCTTTGCTGAACCATCTTGAGAGCCTGCTGGCGCTGCCGCAGCCCACCTTTGCCGAACCAGCTTAAGAGCCTGCTGGCGCTGCCGCGGCCTACCTTTGCCGAACCATCTTGAGAGCCGGCTGGCGCTGCCACGGCTCAACCTCTCGGAACCCCCCGGCTCGAGGATTGAGAGCTGAGCGCAGGGTATCCCTTCATACACCCCAACCGAGACTGTCCCGCTACCCTGACCCCCTTTTACGAGACTTTACAGACCCCTCGGTCTACTTGTACATATCGCTGAGAACCAGCAGCCTTTATTTCCTGATAAAGCTTACGAACTCGACCTCTGGTGTGGTGTCCATTTGTAGTGTGTGGTTACTCTGCTGTGCGATCCTAGGAGAAGGCCCTCACCGAGGAGGCCTCTCAGTAACGTTCGGCTACTTCTTGACGGAGAGGTGGACCTAGGGGTGGTCATTCCGATATCTTCTGCCTCCCCCGGGGTCGCCTTTCTAACAATTACATTTCAAAGAACTGCGTTTTATGGGGACAACAACCATACCTTTTCAATGACCTCTATGTTTTTCATGTTTCTTGGGTGTCTTCTGGATCATTGTCAACATTTATAAAAAACATTTTAACATTTTTGATTCTGTTTTAAGCATCTATTTGAGCATTTTTTTTTAAAATATTGAAATATCTATTTAATCTAATTTAAGGATGACTCCACTTAATATATTATGTTTCACATTCTACCTACTCATTACTAAATGGCTGTTTACATTATACAATTTCCATTATTTACATATCCAGTAAAATACTAAGCTAAAAAATTGCTGGTGAACTACCATGTTTGCATGACAGAATCACTTTACTAACATGTCATTTTCCCTCTAAAAGAGGGTTGCGAGAAATTGAGTTGTTGGTTGACTAGGGTAAGGCAACGGCCACAAATCTTGCAAGGTGTATTGGCACAAAACGTAGTCAGGCATAATTTAGTATTCTGCAATTGGGAAGACCAGCGCTGCAAGGCTTCAGTGGGTGTCTGAGGAAGGAGCATCATCGTCGGATGGCCTTGGGTGAAAGCCATGGTGAAGATTTATATGTTCAGATGTAGCCAACAAAATGGAAATCGAAAATCACCAGAGTTATGAGGGAGAGGGCTGTAGTCAAAGACAGTTCCACAAAGTCAGATACCCCTTTGGTGAAGGACAGCTTTAATGGATATGCGGCTGCGGAGCAGAATCTAGTGTGAGTAGCCATGAAGTCAATCCAAACGGTAATACATCTCGGGCGGATAGGTGAACAGGTTGATCCTGATCTCCTTTTGGTGTTCTGAGCCAAATTTTTTTTAAGTATTCAGTTTTGGTTTTTGGTCATATGGGCGCATTTAGCCACAATCAACAGGAAGTCTGTAAACTACCCCTTGGAGTTACTTCTAGTAGTCCTAGGTGCAGGTGAAGATGCAAGACTCAATAGCAGGGCTGGCGTCTGATGGTTCAAGGAAGGCTCCAGGCAGCAAAGCAGCACTTCCAGGTGCAGCGGGCAGTCTGACAGAGTACACAGCAGGTTCAGAAGCAGGCAGTCCTCTGAGAGTCCTTCCCCATGTCAAGTAGTGAACTGAAGAGTTGGTGTCTGAGAACTCATTTTTATACCCTGCTTCCCTGGTTCTGGAAGGTAGGAGAAGCTTCTAGACAGTGGCTTTGAAGCGAATTAAATTAACTGCCTCCCCTCCCTTGCTCCAAACTGGCTGCAATGACAGTATGGAATTGTTATGCCCTTTGTGTGAATGCAGGGCACAGGCTATTTCAGTACAAATTTGGGCTGTGCTCAGTTCTGCCTTTCCATCTTGCCAACAGATGTCTCATTTAGGCACACCTAATCCCTCTAATGTGTGAATCCCTGGGAGAAATTCTCAAAGTCTAACTGTCATTTACAGACTGTCGTGTGTCCCAGGCCAGGCAGTAGGCACAAAACGTCTAAAGGCACAAACATGCCAACTTTCTAAGCTGCATTTTTATAACTGTGAGCAAAACCCTGACTTTACCATTAAATAGGGCTCTTCACCTCAATTCCAAAGACACCAAACTTGCCATAATTACCAGCTCCTGTTAAAAAATGGGTTTTGGGTTGACTGCGGTATGAGACCTCGTCAAGCAGTAACCACAATAGTAGTCAAGGTAAGAAGCTGGCAAACCCTAAATTAACCTGTGCACACCGTATGGTACAAAAAGGGGGGTGGGGTCGCACACTACTCACACACCAGCGGTATCGCCCCTAAGGACTCTGGTTAATCTAGTTAAGTGTTCCGCGGTGCATCATCTTTCGATCTTCTGCTGTCTTCGCTGTCTTCGCCATCCCTGGACACGTGTTTCGTGGTATCACCCCTCGTCAGCAGAGATAGGCCGTGTACTGGGGTTGCCGATGGCTGACAAATATCTGCCAGGTATAGTACCACTCAGGCGCGTAGGTGCGGGGTCCCAGGCTCGTCAGCCGGCGGCTCAAGGGAGCTTAAAGTTACAAAAAGGGGGGTGGGGTCGCACACTACTCACACACCGGCCGTATCGCCCCTAAGGACTCTGGTTAATGTAGTTAAGTGTTCCGCGATGCATCATCTTTCGATCTTCTGCTGTCTTCGCTGTCTTTGCCATCCCTGGACACGTGTTTCGGGGTATCACCCCTCGTCAGCAGGGATAGGCCGTGTACTGGGGTTGCCGATTGCTGCCAAATATCTGCCAGGTATAGTACCACTCAGGCGCATAGGTGCGGGGTCCCAGGCTCGTCAGCCGGCGGCTCAAGGGAGCTTAAAGTTACAAAAAGGGGGTTGGGGTCGCACACTACTCACACACCGGCGGTATCGCCCCTAAGGACTCTGGTTAATGTAGTTAAGTGTTCCACGATGCATCATCTTTCGATCTTCTGCTGTCTTCGCCATCCCTGGACACGTGTTTTGGGGTATCACCGCTCGTCAGCAGGGATAGGCCGTGTACTGGGGTTGCCGATGGCTGCCAAATATCTGCCAGGTATAGGGTCCGAGATTTGGTGAGGCTCTACTATGAGGTTCTGTTACGCTGTCCTTGAGGATCCTATCGACGGGGCCTCTAATGTGAAGTCTGGGCATCAAGGATGCGGTACACAGCCAAGATGATGAGCCGGTTCCGATGGGTTGTGAGGCGGAGGCAGTGTATTTGTCGAGCTGCCATCAATGAGAGATGTGATGAACTGGGTTGGAGATGTGACACCCCGTCGGTGATGCATTGGTTCTGAATATGCAAGGGTGATGTGAACCTTTTGTGCCGGGCCAAATCCACGAAACAGCAGAAATGCATTGGTTCTACTTGAGGATGCAATACTAAGCAGAGGTGATGCGTCTGTTTAGCTAAAAGATGATACATTTAGGAGAGAAGATGCATTGGTTCTGCTGGTACACACCTTAGGCCCACTTACAAGGCCCAGCACTGGGGTGGCACCACTGGGCAGGGTAGACTCACAGATGGCAGAGTCCAGTTACAGATGCAACATTGTTGGAAGCCTGTTATGCCCCTGAGGCTTCGGATCAGGATGCCAACCAACTAGCTCTTAGAGTCCCTCTTGATTCTGGGTTCAAGTGATGCAGGTCCATTCCCTCTCACCCAAGCATTGAAGGCAGCAGGAGGTCAGCACACCAGGGTAGCATTTCTTCCAGAGCAGCAGTCTCTTAGAATCACAACAGTCTTTCTTCCTGGCAGAGTTTCTACAGGTCCAGCCATGTAACAAAGTGATGGTGTCTGAGGTCCAGTTCTTAAACCCAGTGATACCTTTGAAATGGGGGAGACTTCAAAGACAGGCATTTGAAGTACACATAGGTATTCCCTTCCTGCCCTGGCTCTAGACTCACTACATGGGGGTATGCAGCCCTTTGTGTGGGGACAGGACCCAACTTATTCAGGTGAAAGTCGGGCTGGGTCCTGCTTCTCCCTCCCATCCTGCCACTGATAACCCATCCAGTTACAACTAAGCTCCCTATTGGGTGTGGCTGTCTAGAACGAATAGTATCAACTATCACTCACACCCAATCTTGTGGCTCAAAGGGGCATATTCTCAAGAACGTGTGATAATTCCCGCAAATTTAGCTTCACACAACTCTTCATATCGCAGTCTATCACGGGAAAATAACGCAGCGTTAACTAAGTATTCGCAACACGTCGGTACCATGCGGTACGCGCACAACAGCACGTAAAATGGCAGCGATAAAGTCAATGCGATGCAGCAAAAATGCGAAACACGAACGCAAAATAAAGTTGCGATGAGGACAATTGCGATACAAAAAGTAGCAAAAAACAGCAACAGGCCTGCAAATCCCACACGTCATGCTGGAAAATGCACTATAAAAGCAACAAAAATAACACACCAATAACTATTCGAAGTGCATAGCACCATGGATGCACCCTCACCGAGTGCAGAGGATAACGCAAACCCCATAAGCCCCACAGACCACCGGCAAAGAAGCTCTGGGTCGGGGAAGGGCAAGGAGCAGACAAAGAGGAAGACAGGGTGCAGTCTGCAGCAAAACCAGATAGGCGCCAATTTGACAAACATGAATGCAGTTGAAGTGTCGAGGAGGTCAATGGAGGAGGCCAAGAGGCGCTGGCATGATGTGAAAATCCAAACCAAGCACAAACCAGCCGCCAACATGATGGCAGCAACAGCGACAGAAGATGGGAGCCCTGCGCCACAGGAGGAGCCGGAGGAAATATGGCCACAGTCATCAGTGTGGAGATGATGCAAGGAGTTGGGAGTATGGACACAGCTCTGTAGGACCTGACACAATATCAACAGGGTGAGTAACAACCAAGGAGTGGAAAGCCGGGGGGAGAATAGCACAATGGCACACATGCACAACGATGTGTAGCACACTGCATACCCACAATGACCCTGGATCATGTCCCTGATCCCCGTGGCACACTGCAGCACACACACATAGCAATCACTGCACATCCCACGACAATGTGGCACAAAGTGCAATACCGACACTGCAGAACAGAGGACACAACTGTGTCCGCTCATGCACAGAAACAGGCCAATCACATCTAACATAGCAGGAAACTTTGAGATTTTAATGTACGTGTACAACCTCACATCCGTCATGTAGTGCAAATGTCCACTGTCTCGCCTCAAATATTCAGCACCTCCCAAACAGTCACAATGTACACTGTCATACAGTCTGCATGTAAACAAGAACAATGCGCCAACATACATGTCAACACAATGTCAACATGCATCTCCCCTTCACATTGTAGAAGGATAAAAAAACACCTCCAGCATTACAGACACGACAACTCATCAGTGAATTCATGACTGGACTACCACACGTTCGATACCAGCTCCCTACAACAGCTCATGGACATCTTAGGCAACCCACCCCCAGGACCAGGGTAGCCAAGCTACACAGAGGAGAACCCAGCCCGTGCACATGCCACATAGCAGGAAGCACCCGCCAGCACAGCTGGCTCCCAACACTTCACGGAGCCACATATGGCATTCCAATGCCAGGTGTCAGAATGCCAAAAGGAGGTGGCCGAACAGGTGGGGTCCGAACCCATGGAAGATGAACTAGATCATGTACGTGGGTGTCTAATTCCCTTCAGGGACTACCTATAGCCGACAAAGGAGACCCACACTGTGACAGAGACACATGCATTTGCACATTTCCAGCACTGAACCACGCCCAGAGGCACGCAATTAGCATTCACACACTCACGCTGGACCTGTGTACGATGGCCCCGACCACTCCTCTTACGTATTGAGTGGGTGACGACAAAGCTACATGTCCAAGGTCTAGCCAGCTGCCTGCGGGGACATGTGTGCATCCGCTGTACACAGCACAATGTAATATAGTGCCCGGGGCCCTCATGCATACATTATGACCACACGGACACACGCAGATAGTTTGTGGAACTGGCTACGGGCACGTGCTCCCGGCCACTTTAGTGACAGGGCCACATGTACAGTGACGCCTGTGCTGGATGTGTGTGTGGTGAGTGTAAGTCAGCCCTCACTGAGTGGTTGGTGCTGGCAACAACTTGAACAGTGAACCTCATCAAAACGGAAACTGAAAACACCAGCATAACAGAGAAGACTGTGGAGCATCATGGAGGTAGCCAGCGCAAGTACAGAGGTCACGCAATATGCAAACAGAAGTGTCCATGAGTTGCAGTGCACTGAGCAGGTGTGGGGTGAAGAAGCCATGTTGGTGGGGTGGGAAGTATTTTGTGGCATGTTGAAGAGTCTGTTGGGTGGACAGCAGATGTTTACTTTCAGGACTGTCACAAAGAAGACCTGAGCTTGGAGAAATGACTAATACCGGCCTGTAGTAGAAAATCTAACCCACATTCACATGGCTTGTAGTAAAAAACAAAGTGCCCACTCTGAGAAGACACAAGATGTGGCTTCTTTAGAGTTTCAGCTGTGAGCAAACAGGCTGACATGGAAGTAAGGCTGCATTAATTGTGTACTAGTATCCAGTTTGTACATTATCAATTATGAAGGCCATCTTTCGTGAGGCTTGTAAGGGTCTACTGAGGCAGAAGGTTAAGGTGACATATTTAAAAGCTTCTCACAGGCAGGGAAATGTATAGCTTGTATCCTGTTAGTTGATGGGTGCGAGTCTCTCTGCCAGACTCTAGTAGAGAATCAGTATCACTCCCCTGTTTGGTTCAGTTGTAAGTCAAGGTTTCAAAACGATTTGTCCTCTTACCTTTTATGGTATAGTGAGGACATTAAATTATATTTTCAAATTTGAAAACGTTTCTTTCCTAGGAAAGACTGTGTAATGATTTTAAAAAAGAGTTCCACATTCCTCACTGCCATTTGCAGTCTTTGTAAAATGAAGATTTACTATATATTGGCGGTCTTTCGCACAGTGCTAAGAAATAGTGAAAATATAGACCTAAAGTAATCGTTTTGCATATTAATTACGCACTCTCTTGTTACATACATTTAGCTCGTACCTTGATGGCCAAAAGTCCGTCAGCAGGAGTCTGTTGCACGGATGACGATGTTACTCCAGCACCGACAAACTCAAATGCATTCCAACACACTAGATCTTTTGATCATTTTGAAATTACGAGGAAGCTTCCACCAGCAGCCATTGACTGCTGATTTTGTTTAGGTGTCCGGTCATTGAGACCTATGGTGAATACATTATAATATATAGATATAGTGGGCTTTGTGTCAGTCAATTGCCCTTAATTAGATGGCTTTCATTTCCATAACATTTGCCTGCTTCCTATTCGATGACTTTCATCCTAATTCCTTGTTGTCCTACCGCTGTAGCAATTCGTCTTACTTTTTGTTCTTTTTTTTCATGTTTAACTTCTTTTTATAGAGGCATGGCTGGACTGCATTGGTAAGGGTGAAAAGCAAGGCCAATTCTTGTTAAAATGGTCATCGAGAAGACTAATGTTTTGTACTTTCTGGAAGCATCTTGGTGACTCCTCCAAAGAAGGAAAGCCTGTTTCATTTACTTCCTTTCTTGGTTACTGTGGTTGCCATTGACACCCATGTTGTTGATATGCATCCGTATAGTTGTACCAAACGGTTGTGTAAACTTTGTCAGGCCCATCCTTTGCGTGCTTTGGTTTATGTTGGGGGTTTGTCTTCCAACACACAAGGCCGGACATGGACATCATCTGCTCGACTACTGGCCACTTATTTGCATTTGAATATATCCTGAGTCACATTTGGAGGTGGTATACAGTGCAATATATTGCATGGTGTGTACACAGGTGTATATTCTTTTTCTGGTTACACGTCTTCAAACTTCCCCAGGCACATCAGATAGTTGAGCGTTTTTGTGTGTTATGCAAGATGGGTGTGCTTGGATGGTGGTGCTCAGTTGAAGGAGATATATGGTGCCTGTATGCAAAAGCTGATGTAACCCGAGGAATGGGGATCACGACCCCCCCTCCCCTTTATTCGAGGGAAATGGGAAGTTGTAAAATACATGATTTTTTCCTCTCGTGGCTGATTAAAACCTACCGTAGGTGCCTGCATGCACCTGTTGGGCCACCCTGTTTTCTGCGCTGTAGTTTCCATCCACCACACCCAGCCTGTGTTATTCATGTGTCGTGTGGCAGGTGGCTGTCGAGGTCCTTGATGTCTTTGAACACCCCCCCCCCCTTTCAAGTAGTAAGATGCTTATCTAGCTGGCTCTTCCAGCAAAGCCGAGACAGCTGTGAGCTGCAGCATGCGCAAAAGGCAATGGCGCGCCACTCCATTTTAAGCATTTTCATTCTGTCCTGTCCGTTTGAAGGTTCAAGAGCAGAGCTGGGTGTAGTGCCGGTGCAACATAGTTTGCCGTATTATAAGTGAAACGCAGCCTTATTTAAGTATGACTGGAGGATGTAGACAGTGCTTGATGTTTGCCGATGGTAGGCACTAGTGCTTATTTTTGAAGATCTGGACATATTTTTCACCATCAGACTTTGACACCGAGAAAGATACAGAAAGGTAGAAAATGAAGAAATATGTGAAAAAAATTAAGAAAGGAAAACGGTGAAGAAGGCAGAATTTGGGGATGAAGTAGAGCATGCACGAGTGAGATGGAGACAGGAAGTGATAGGTTTTGGCGATTGGAAGTGAAATTGAGGCCGCCTTGGGATTTGTCAGCTCTGGCATTGGTCAGCACCATAGGCTCCAAATAAAAAAACTGTGGCCCTTAATGAAAAAAAAAAAAACGGGTCCCCTGCACCTATTTTATGTTTGACAAAGTAAACAAGGTTGGCACCACCAGGGTTGTTTACGCTTATGGTGGGATGTCTGAATGTACATTATACTTTTGCTTTCCCACAGTTGACTAGTGTAAGTATTTATATCTCTAAACCAGGGATGGGCAAGGCTCTTTAAGTCCGGGATGTGAAGCACATGCCCTTAAATTGGGCATCTCCATGAAAAACTGATCAGGAGAACACTGGCATTTAAACTGCGCATCCCTCGCTGTGTGGCGTAGAGAGATCCCTAGGGTGATGTGGGTGTCCTCGTAGCATCAGATTGGGGATATTTACCGAAGAAGTTCCTAAATACATGAAGTGCTTCCTTTTCCCCGCAGTGCCTATTCCATCTCTGCTCTCCTGGAAGGTGGTGTCAGTCTTTGTAGAACCAAGCTTCACAATTAAAATATCCACTTTGACCCCTAGTTTCTGCTGAAATGTCTTGCATGCTCTTGTCTGCAGGTTAAAGGGAGACCACGGTGTGCAGATTTAAGTGGCCCTGCAGTCCCCCTATTGGTGTGACTGTGGCCTAATCACTGGTGGGAAGAGCCTGCAGTTTTTCTGTAACTTTGTCTACTGGGCTCAGCTTTTTGTGGCCTGTATTGATGCTGCTCCTGTTAACGGATCTGTTATTTCCTTCACTCATTGGGACGTTTCTTTTAGCACAAACAGAGCTTCCAGGCTGGATAAAGACTTAAGGGATACATTGTACCAGAGAATCAAATATTCTATTCAATTTAAACTTGTGTTACCGTACTGAAGTCTTGCATTTTTTTCACAAATAAGAGACTTTAAAATACTATAATTATTGCAGTTACAGAGCACACTCCTACTCCTGTGCTGTCCAGGCCCAAGAAACACACGTTGATTATTACAGAACTCAATAATAGAACTTACTTTATCGACCTTGGATAGATGAAAGGCTAATAATAGACGAAATGTAATATTAATATATAATATATAATAAATGTAATAGACAAAAGGCTTTGGGGAGAGGGGTTGACCTAACGGCTAAGGCGCTCGACCTCGGACCTGGGGATCTGGGTTCGAGTCTCGGTAACGACGCCAAAAACCCCCTGTGATTCTGGGCAAATCCCTTCATCTCCCCGTGCCTAAAATGAAAGTGTGTCCTCATGTAACGTAACTGGTGCTCTGTAAAGCGCTCTGATAACTGATTCGGTTCGGTTCGGTTCTAGTTCGCGCTATATAAAACTCTGCACAAACAAACTGAGGTTGGGGCACTAGAGCTGAGCACGCTCATGTGAAAAAATTATCTAGGATTGTGTCCCTTCGGGATATACCTGATGCAGCTGCAGTGGGATGTGTTACACCTGCATCATCTTCCTCACCATTGTCCCAGGTCTCCCACACTGCCTGAGGTGACATTGCTTTGTATCCTCTCCACAGCACAAAACTCAATCAGTAACGGACCATGGGTTGCGGTGCACTGAGTTAGTGGCACCTGGAGTGCTGAGCAGGGTATCAGGCAGATGATGCCATCCACGACAGCTGTGAGCAGCTCCGTTAGTCTGCCAGTACGACTGTTTTGACTCAGTTGGTGGTTGGAGGTGGTCCTGGTGGTGGTGGCGTGTGCCTCCTGCGGCCATGCGACGTCAGGGCCGTCAGGACTCGATTTGATGTGTGAGCCTTGGTGGACCGCAGGTGAGGCCGGAGGCAGCAGACGGTGCAGGGCCACAGACGGATGGCGTTGATGACCGCAAGGCCATCGACACAGAGCCATCCAATATCTCAGAAGACAGGGTCCCTGACTTGAGTGGCCCAGGATGCACAGCGGCCGGCACAGGCACGCCGCCATGGGACAGTGACTTGCGGTGCACTGAGGTAGGGCCACGCGGGCTAAGCGGGTCAACGTCGATGTCCAAGGGGAATGTGACAGAGGGCTGCGGGGGACAGTGGAAGTTGTCCTCCAGGGTATGATGCAGAGGGCAGAAGCCATCCGGAAGCGGCTAATGGAGGAGTGGAATGCTACAGCCTCATTTTTACCAGCACATCAGTATCATCTACATGAGGATGAAGACTACCCCGAGTCCATAGACTCAGATGCTACCAAAGTTCAACCAGAGAGTGTCCATGAATGTCGGGGGAACAGACTTAGTGGCACCGGGGCTGAGAGGGGATGCAGTCTGCGATGATGCTGGTACAATGATATGAACTCAGTCCCAAATGTGTGACCTACTCGACTGCAGTGTAGGCAGGAGGCAGCAGTCAGCAGTGGCCCACAGCCATGCGTCATTGTCTTGCGATGCACAGAGTTAGTGACACCAGGGCAGTTGTCGCTAGTGTTCGATCACCTCCGTAACAATGATCCTTTTTTTCTCCTGACTGAAACGTTTCATCCTCTTACACCTCTACTTGAGTGCAATGGTTTATAGTCTGCAATTGAAAAATCAAGACTTAGCTTCAAATGTGTGACCTACTCGAGCGCAGTGTGTCCCGAGGGCTGTAGTCGTTGCAGGCCCACAGATATGTGTGGTTGGAATGCTATACACAGACTTGGTGGCACCACATTGAAGGGAGTGTAGTTTACATGAATTCTGCCATGAGAAATGTTCTCTGCCATTGTGTAATCAAGACTCAGTTCCAAATGTGTGACCTACTAATTTGCTGTGTGTGCTGGTGGAGTACGTCAACGAGCAAAGGAGTACCGCTGGCCTGTATCACGGAGGCCGCGATGGCCTGAGCAGGCTGCCAGTGTCACGGGCCTCGGGCTTGGAGCTTGCACCGGCATGGGGTGGACCCTCCTTGACACATGCCGGTGTCGGCAGAGGAGCATTCAGGCCTAGGGGCGGGCAAGACGGGTTTGGGGGCCAGTGGCCCAGGGTGCACAGGTTCACAGGCAACATCACTCACGGCGACAGTGATGGCCTCGTGGCGGGCGGCCCTGGCAAAGACATTGGGCATTCCAGAAGAGGACCATTCCCAGAGTTACATGCTTTTTATTCACACCCCTATGCTGGCCTGGCGTACGCCGGGCCAGCCCACTCTGCTCACACTTACGGGGGAAACGTACCAAGCTACATCTCCTCGAGCTTCCCCACTGGCTGGGGTGACATGGTTGCGTCCACTGTCCACTACACCCCAAACACCAGTGGTGTATGTCGACATGGATATGTGTGTGGTCTGCATACTGCAGTCTGGCCATCACATCCGCGCCACACTTGGCGTTGTGTACTCTCTCATTCATGGGTTACTTCGCACATGCCTGGTTCCCACATCTCCCCACAATCTGCTATCACGTGGCTGAAGTGCCATGCCATTGATGGCTGATGTACATGGCTGGCCCAGCTTCCTACAATAAGTTTTGCTTTCATGTCCGGTGGATGAGCATGTTGTTTGGCATGTTGTATGTGAGTTTGTAACATGTGCATTCCAAGTGTTGTGAGTTGCATGATTGTGGAGTTGAGGTAGTGGTGTGTTCATTTGGTATTTGCCAACTGGCAGTGCATTTCCGCAGGTGCCATCCTGGTAGCACTGGTTGATGACGGACTGTCAGAAGATGTAGGAATCATGCACACTGCCTGGGTGGTTGGCGTCGACTTTGGTCGAGATTTCCTGGTGGTCCACTATTGACTGCACATTGATAGAATACGTGTGCTTTCTGTTGCGGTTATTTTGTGTAGTGTTGCTACGGGGCACATGTAGAAAATGTGTGCAGTCAATTGCCCCTGACATGTGAGGGAAGGCCAGCTATGGCGTAGATGCCTTGCTTGGTATCCAGCTGTTCCTGCGCAGTGTGGGGGAAATATAGATAGTGGGGTACCAAGATGATGGTGTCATCCACAACCTTTGTGAGGGACTTAGATTGGACTGGCTGTGAGACTCCTCCGACTTAGGCGGTTGTTGGTTGGAAGGTACCAGTAGCCAACAGGTGCAGCACAGCCAGCAGCTTTGCCTAGGGAGAGCTGTTGGTTGTCCGCTGTGTTAGTACCATCAGCCTGTGGGCAATGATGGTCAGGATTAGGAGGATGGTTATCCCTTTGAGCCTGTAGTGGACAGTGACATTCTCTGGTGTTGGGTCTGTGAAGTTGGTGCGTTTTCTGAAGGTCGCTGTCTTTGTCTGTGCTGCCTCAATCAATCAATCAATCATTTGTAAAGCGCACTCATACCCGCGAGGGTCATAAGGCGCTGGGGGGGTGCTACTGATCGAACAGCCAGGTCTTGAGTATCCTCCTGAAGGTCAGCAGGTCTTGGGTCTTCGAGGTCTTGGGTCTGTCGTAGGCTCAGTGGGAGGGTGTTCCATATGTTGACGGCGAGATGGGAGAAGGATCTCCCACCGGTGGTTGTTCTCCGGGTGCGCAGGACAGTGGCGAGTGAGAGGTCGGCGGAGCGTATCTGGCGGTTGGGGATGTAGAAGGAGAGCTGTCTGTTGAGGTAGGCTGGGCCGGTCTTGTGGAGTGCCTTCTATGCATGGGTGAGCAGCTTGAAGGATATCCTCTTGTTGATGGGGAGCAAGTGCAGGTTTCTCAGGTGGGGGTGATGTGGCTGTGGCGTGGTACGTCGAGGATCAGTCGTGCCGAGACGTTTTGGATGCATTGTAGTCATTTGATGAGCTTGGTCGGGGCTCCCGCGTGGAGGGCGTTTCCGTAGTCGAGCCTGCTGCTGACGAGGGCCTGGGTGACTGTCTTTCTTGTATCTGTCAGGATCCATCTGTAGATCTTGCGGAGCATGCAGAGGTTGTTGAAGCAGGAGGAGGAGACGGCGTTGACTTGCTTGGTCATAGAGAACATTAAGGTGAGGATGATTCCCAGGTTTCGTGCGTGGTCGGTGGGTGTCAGGGCTGCACCCAGTGCCGTCGGTCACCAGGAGTTGTCCCAGGCTGAAGGGTTGGAGCAGAGGATGAGGACCTCCGTCTTGTTTGAGTTCAGCTTCAGACGGCTGGTCTTCATCCAGTCCGCGACGGCCTTCATTCCTTTGTGTAGGTTGGCTTTGGTGGTGATGGGGTCCTTGGTGAGGGAGAGGATCAGCTGAGTGTCGTTGGCGTAGGAGATTATGTTGAGGTCGTGCTGTCAGGCTACGTGTGCGAGCAGGGCCATGTAAATGCCGAACAGTGTGGGGCTGATGGAGGATCCCTGGAGTATGCCGCAGATGATCTTGGAGGCTTTGGAACGGAATGGTGGAAGGTGGACGCTCTGGGTTCTGCAGGAGAGGAAGGAGGTGGTCCAATCCAGAGCCTTGTCTCGAATCCCTGCAGTGTGGAGGCGTGTGCATAGTGTGCGGTGGCAGATGGTGTCGAAGGTGGCAGAGAAGTCTAGGAGGATGAGTGCTGCGGTCTCGCCGTTGTCCAGAAGGGTCCTGAAGTCGTTGGTGGCAGCGATGAGGACAGTCTCAGTGCTGTGGTTGCTGCGGAACCCTGCTTGGGAAGGGTCCAGGATTCTGTTTTCTACGGGGTATCGGGTTAGGTGTCTGTTGACGGTTTTCTCGATGACCTTGGCCGGGAAGGGGAGCATAGAGATGGGCTGGAAGTTCTTGAGGTCTCTTCGGTCTGTCTTAGGTTTTTTGAGTAGGGCGTTGATCTCAGCCTGTTTCCAGATCTCTGGGAAGGTCGGCGTCTTGAGGGAGAGATTGATGACGTTGCGCAGGTGGGGTGCGATGGTCCGGGGAGCGGTGGAGGTCCGGGTGGGTGGGGGTTCCTGGGAGTGGTGGCGGTGTATGTTGTGGCCCTCTTGGGTGTCTGGCCTGCATGATAAGTGGCTCCAGGACATCTATTGCCCTTCAAGTGGGGCTCTGGGCTGGGCTCCCTTTTCTGGTGCAGGCTGTTGTCCAACTTTACACCAGGTCAGAGCAGGTGTTAATTTTCTGCTGCTAACGCGCCTTATCGCCTGTTTAGGGATCTTATTCCGATCTGGCTGGTCGTTGAGAATGTCGCGGAGTAGTGTTATCGAGGTTTTTTGCATGGCAACGCCTACTCTGTATCTCATTAGAAATAGTTGCGGAGGTCACCTGTGGCGATGTTTTTGAGGCTGCTATCGCAGGAAAACTGGTGGTATGGGCAGTTTCAGCACCAGCCTGTGAATGGGGCAATACATTTATCGCCACTTTGGCTATGATAATGTGCCGTTAACTCTGTAATAGATCCTTGAGAATATGTCCCAGATATAAGATGGAGGCACCAAAGTGATAAGGCAAGATAACACGACCTTTCTAAAGGTGGTATTTTCAGAATTGTAATTTAAAGTCTGTCTTCACCATAAAATAGGATTTCAAATTGCGATCCCATTGATACCAAACATAAAGGGGTTACCTGTTCCCATTTGGAAATTACACTTATAAAATGTAATAATTTAATTCCAATGTTCTCCTATGGGAGAGGTGGGCCTTGCAGTAATGAAAAACAAATGTAAGAGTTTTCACTACCAGGACATGTAAAACTTTAAAGTACACGTCCAACTTTATAAATACACTGTAACCCTGCCATTGGGACTATTCAGGGTCTACCTTAGGGGTTCTTCGAGTACGCAGGAACTGTTCAAATACTGAAACCTACAATGAACAAGCAGAACAATTGGAAAAGAAGTTACTCGACCGACACTATCCGAGGAAGATGGTCAAGAAGGCAAAAAAGAGGGACAGAAATTATAATCGAGAAGCACTGCTAGAAAATACACCGACAGAGAAAACAAACAGAATTGTGTGCGTAACCACATACACCCCGGTATCCAACGCTGTTCAAAACATCATACGGAAGAGCTGGCATATTCTGAACAGCGCAAGGAAACAGTGAGAACTCCCCTTATTTGCATTCAGAAGGAACAAAAGCCTACAGGACGAATTGGCCCATGCAAAAACATTGCCCCAGGAGAGAGAGGAACAACTTACACTCTGGAACTATCAGAGACCCAGAGGACATTACCTATGGAGGGCTGTGTAGCCGCTCCACTCACTAACACTACCAAAGAGGCGGACATAGGTACCAGTAACCCATGGAAACCCAAAAGTTTCAGTAACTGTAACACAGAGAATGTGGTGTACCTCCTTACCTGCCCGTGTGATCTCATGTATGTGGGCATAACCATGAGGAAAATTAAGGTCCGCACAAATGAACATCGGAGCACCATCCGGTGCAAAAAAAACAATACGGAACTGACACGGCATTTCCTAGAACAAAGGAAACTGACTTGAAATGGGTGGTCCTAGAGGTAATGAAAAAACAGAAGACAGATATGCACAAACCCCTTAATATCAGAGAACAGCGGTGGGTCTACCGACTTCAATCATGGGAAACCAGTCTCAACGATCAGATCCCATGGCCACAGATGGGACGGTAATCTCCTTGCCATACATATCTCACTGCACTTTACTTGGATGGCAGATATCTCCTGCACCAATCATTCCGGGCGGCCCTGAGTGGTACCCGTATGGACATCCAGTAGACACCACACTAGTGGGACCTTCATGATGGATAATACTACAGGCACACTAACACTTCATGATAGAGAAACAAGGGACTCGCCTATTATGCATACTACCTCGCATATAGGATATGTAGATTTATAGATGAAGAATATAACATAGTCTTCCCATACTCCAAAGGAGTCCGGTTGACATATTAATCATATATCCTTACATATCTTTTGTAAGGAAAAATATGGCCATTTTAATTCTCCCATCTTGCCCACCTTTTGCAAACCATAGATTGCTATGTCTTTTTAAAAAAACTACTTTGGGCTTTTCCTACTTTAATATACATATGTTTCTTATTTAGCCTGGTGTGTTTGAGAACATATCCAAAAGTATGTGCCACTAAAAAAGCAGAAACATTACGTAGCATTCGCCGATCTGAGAGACACATTTGATTTAGTGCAGCGTGAATTGCTATGGAAAACAATGCTTGATTTTGGTGCCTCTGTTAATCTGGTAATCTTGATTGCTAGATTACATGAGGACAACTATGCCCAGGTCAGGAAGGGGAAAAGCAGTGAATTAACAGAGAGGATACCAATACAGAGCGCGGTGCGCCAGGGGTGTGTGCTCACCCCACACTGTTTTCTCTTTTTATTAATGATGTGGCGAGTAGATTGCTGGATTGCAGGAATGATTCTCCCACCATGAATGGTGCGAAAGACCCATTCCTTCTCTTTGCAAATAATTCTTTACTTATACCCACAACACCAATGGGTCTACAAATTTTAGTGGATACATTTTTAGGTTTCTGCTAAAACAAAATACATGGTGTTTGGGAAAGTACGGGGGAATTATGCGAGGTCAGGATTGCACGTGAACCTCTTGAGTGGGTAAAAAACGCTGATTACCCTGGGATAAGATTAAGCGACTCCTTTAGATGGGAACAACAATTAGACAAGAGTTATCTTATTCTATGCCACAGGTCCAAATCAATATTGAGATTCCATAAACCGTCTTATACCCAATCTTTAGCTAAAACTAAAGCTCAAAGTGGTGCTACGTAAGGAGAAGAGATATGGGGCCACAGCAATGTAAACAAATTAACGATTAGTGAAAATATTTTTGTCAGAACTCTTATTTCGGTACCCACTACCACCCCATTGATTGCCCTGTTTTGTGAACTAGGGATAGAGAGAATAGGTGACATGGCCTCACTGAAACCTCTTATTTATTGGTTACACACATGGACGACTCCCCAATCTCTCTGATTATTGTGATTCTATGAGGGAGGTATTAATGACCAGTGATGCCAAAGCCAGGTAATGGTCGGTTGTCGGTGAGCGCTATGCTACTAGATCAGCAAATGGCCATCTAACAATGCTATTTCTAAATACCAAGCCATGCCCGTGATTTTAACCCTTCCTATTTCAAATCACACCTCCACTTGCTAAAGGTTTGTATGTTATATTCAGATATGGCAACCTGCTCCTAAAGTTCCCCCGCAATGAGGCTCCTGGAATCTCATAAGATCTATGCCCTGCCTGCTCTAGAACAAAAGAGACTGAAGAACATGTACTTATCTTTTGTGCTATCTACCAACTGATATGCAGGAGGTGGATAAGACTGATCTGTTTAAACCTTGGAGATAGGCAATACCGGATTGCATACAGAATCTTAAAAACTGACACATCTGGGCCAATAGTTTTTGCTGTTAGTCGCTTCTTATTCTGTTTTTGGATTACTCGCCAGAAGTTTTTATCCTAGGCCGCATTGATTGTTAGTACCAAAAAACAAATCTTCTTGAATGTGATATTTTGACTAATGCAATTAATGAATTGTGTACTGTACATAAGCTTCTTTTTAACACTTTTGTATGTGGCATGACTTTTTAACTGGAAGGTTGTCAATCTGAAGTTTGCCTTTTTATGTTTTTTAATGTAATGTTTTCACTCCAGTCATTTTTATTGTACATTTTAAATGTAGTCTTCAAAACGTATTCTTTTATTTTAGATTGCAAATTGATTACTTGATTGATTGATTGATTAATATGATGTATCTAAGGATAGTGTTGTAACATTTTGCACAGCTGATAGGCAGTACTAACAAAATGTTGGACATCTATTTTTAATTTTGTTAAGTCCTAGTTGTATAAAACATACAAATTCGTTTTTCTCTGCGAGGCCTACTTTTTCCTATTGAGTGCCTTTTTCTAGGTAAAGTTAGTATATAACATTACATAGCTCTTGCTATACCCAAAGGTCTCAAAGCACTTTATTTATTATGAGATAACATTTTCTCTTTTTATATGGAATGCTAGGCAATTCTGCTTCAAGTTTTAATTCTCATTTTTTACCATTGTGGCAATATAATAATTGAAAGTTCTTCCTGTGACTCTGTGCAGATTTGGGGGCAGCTTTCCAGCATCGAGAGCGGGACTGCGAGGACCAGCAGTCTGAGCGCGCTTTCCACCGCCGCCTCAGCTGAGCCCTCTTCCCGCCCTCCACATCCCAGCACCATATAACGGCTCGCGGCCCCCACTTCGCGGGAGCCGCTCGCAGCCGTGTTTAAAGGGCGCATTTGTGTTTGACATTACCGGCTTCCTGTGACTCTGTGCCGATTTGGGGGCAGCTTTCCAGCATCGAGAGCGGGACTGCGCGGACCAGCAGTCTGAGCTTGCTCTCCACCGCCGCCGCAGCTGAGCCCTCTTCCCGCCCTCCACATCCCAGCACCATATAACGGCTCGCGGCCCCCACTTCGCGGGAGCCGCTCGCAGCCGTGTTTAAAGGGCGCATTTGTGTTTGACATTACCGGCTTCCTGTGACTCTGTGCCGATTTGGGGGCAGCTTTCCAGCATCGAGAGCGGGACTGCGAGGACCAGCAGTCTGAGCGTGCTCTCCACCGCCGCCGCAGCTGAGCCCTCTTCCCGCCTTCCACCTTCCTGTATATAACTGTGAATGCAAAGCCCGGGCAAAGGGCGTGCTGTCTGTGGCCCTCCGGGGCTGGCCAAGGCTAGGCTGGGCCATCCTATTAACATTTCTAGTGGACTATTGAAAGTAAGAAGTTTCTAATTTCACACTATCACGCGTATTTATGTACTAGTAGTCTAGTAGAATAGTATATACTATTCGTAAAGCACAACCCATTACTGCCATCCAGCTGTGACTCCTTACAGGAACCAGTAACTCCTCATACTCTCTCTGTTTCTGATTTAATGTTCAATTGGCCAGGATACTGAGGGAGTATGAGTTTACGCACCAGCACAGGAAGGACATCATTGGTGGGTGGTTATGTTAGAGGGACATTAGACGGTTTTTTCACCAGGGAGGCTTCTGTATTAGATAAGGAAATAGTACGGACTGAAAAGCGCATTTCCATGGAACTTGCAAACAAAAAGCGATCGTCGCTGGGTTCCATTAGATTCGCAGCTACACCCCCGAGGCATAGGATAGCAAATGATCAATCACTTGGGTCTGGGGATCTACTACAGCCGCAGCAAATCCAATTACCTCCAATTGAGGCAAAGAGAAACGATTTTACCCTAGAAACATCATTGGATATTGCATCCGAGGAATAACTATCTGAAATTACTGACAGGTCCCCTTTGAAAGATAAACTGGGTAGCAAAAATAGGGACCATGGACCTACTACCAAAAAAAGGAAGCGCGGGAGGAGCAGTAAGGGTGGTAGAAATGCAAAAACATCAAAAGCATCCAACAGCCCTGCAGGGAACGTATGCTCAACTATAAGTAAGAACGCTCCCGATTATTATCTCCCACCTACTCTTACCACCAAAGAACTAATGGGGAATTTGGAGCAATTGTGTAAATCGCTGATATTGCCATTGCTGGAAAGAGTAAAAAGAATGGGTGAACAACTAGAGCATATCGAAAAGGAAATGGTAACGCATACAAAATTGATTGGTGATTTTGGCCGACCCAGACATATAGAAAACAGCCATAATACAACAGCTGGGCAGATATCAGACCCCGAGCCACATAACAGGGACCCGTTACCTGCACAAGATCAGAATATCTTGGTTGACAACCACATAGACAAAGGCCCCGTCACTACCAGGGAGGAGAAAAATGATGACCAGGTTCATCTGCAAGGCCCCTCACAAAAAACTGTTACTGGCCTCCCACTCACTAAACGCCACAGAGGAAACCAGGAAAAGATAGATCTTAGGCTGAGGCTGTCCCCTACGTTGTGGTTTTAACCGGGGTTCCGGAATTAGTGGAAGAAAAAACGGAGGATTATAAACAGCTAAAAAATAAAGTGATCTATTGGCTGCGTAAAAATAGGCCGCTACCCCCAAATATTAATGGTGAAATCCTCAACGTAAGGAGATTGGGTTGGGTAGGAAATAGGTCAAAGGACATTAAGGGGGACATTATCGTGGTCAATTTTAGGGATCAAAGTGCAGTCAGATTTATTGGTGATTGGTACGTTGTGGGAGGTAGGGAGGAGATCTCCACCCACGATTTAAGTTATTTCTATCCACGTTCAATGCTGGCATATCCCTCAAGACTGCAGACAACTCTGCAGACAAAGGCTCAGCTCATAATGTGGAAAGGTGGGTGAGTAAGTGAAGGAATGTCTGAATGGCTGGATGGATTACTGAAAGGATGAATGCATGAATGAAAGGGGGAATGGATAGATAATGAAAGAAAGGATGGGTGGATGAGTGAATGAGTGGAAGTATGGATGAGAGAAAAGGTAAATAGATGGATGTATGATTGGAAAGGTAGATGGATGGGTAAAAGTGTGGATGGGTGTGTGAAAGGATGGATGGATGAGTGAAAGGGCAGCTGATGGGTGAGTGAATTGGTGGATGGGTGTGTGAAAGGATGGATGGATGAATGAAAGGGTAGATGATGGGCAAGTGAATGGGTGGATGGATGAATTGATAAGTGAAATGGTGAATGGATGGATGAGTGAAAGGGTGGATGTAAGGATTGATGAGTTAGTGAAAGGGGGTAGATGGACAAAAGGATGGATAGATGAGTGAAGTGAAAGGGTGGATGGATGAGAGAACGGATGGTTGGATGAGTGAACGGATGGTTGGATGAGTAAAAGAATGCGTCCCAATTACTTTAAGGAAGATAATAGGAGGTACATACCACCCACCGGTAAAAAAATGGTGGGTAGCCACGGCCAACTGCCGATTAGATCAAGGGAGCCACAGGTCAAAAAAGTTTGGGAACCACTGGCCTAGGTCATTGCCACCACAGTGCACAATTATGAGGTCAGGGTGTTGGAGATGCAAAAAGGATTTAACCAATGGCATCAATTGGTGCCACTTTAACTCTCTCTGTCCAATCCATCTAATGTCTACACTTGGTAAACCTAGGTCTTTGTGAATTCCTTTGTTTTCTTCATAACTTTGGCTCCAGAAAATATAGCTGTGTCCCACAATCCACACTCTAAGCATCTTGAAGGGAGGTCTGCATGCACTCAGATGGTCACTGTAAATGAAATGGCAGTTTGAAAAGTAAGATTTTTCTAAAGTGGTGGAGAAGATGCAGTTTTGAAAAACGAAAAGAAATGATTGGTTGTTTGAGAACATTCTACACTGAAAACTAGGGTGCATGTTTCTGTTTTTAAAAGCATGATTCTTATTGGTTAACAAAAACTGATTGAAAGGAACATTACATAAGATAAGCTGATATGTTGAAAAGTCAAGCACACTTGCTGTTTTGATGAGCAACATTGTGTGGTGAACTTGTGACCTGTGTGCTCAGTTAAGTGTCACATGAACTGTTTCTATGGTAACAGGCAGAAGGCAGATTGGGGGTAAATGTATGTCAATTGGAAAGGGTTGAAATGTGTAACCAATAGAAATGTGTGTTTGCTTTTGAATTAATGTGGGAAGGAATGTGAGTTGATGTTTAGATCTATATGTGTTGAAAATGAGAGGGAAAGTTTGCCATTCTTTGGTTTTGGTGAGAGGTGTACAGAACATAGATTCTGTATAAGAAAATCTGGTGTGTAACGTACATACTTCTTAATCTACAAAACAATTTGAAAGGTGAGCTCATAATTTGTGAGGGGATGAATGTGGTGCATTTCGATTTTAATCAGACTAATGTGTTTCTCCTGCTAAAGTGCAGAGAATACGTTTTTTCTCTAGAATCTTATTGTGAGTGTGTGTGCATTTAGAAACCATTCTGAGATAAGCATTTGTGTATTTCATGTGTTTGCAGACAGATAACTGTGCTGTTTTCATGCTTGGGTAGAACTAGAAACCAGTCATTTTTGATGTATTTGCAAAACGAGTCAAGTTTCTACATTAAAATGCAGTACTCCTTCCAGACTATGAAATGTGTTTTGGTAACATGCAATGGATAGTGTTGTTTGTCTAGAATCACACAGTGAGTCTTGTGTGCATTTAGGAATCATTTTGATAGAAGCACTCTATACTAATATGTAGTAGAAAATTGTATGCAATGTGTACAGTCACCTTATGTCTTGTAGACTAATAAATGTGTTTTGGTAAAATGCAAGGGATAGTGTTGCTTGTCTAGAATCACACAGTGAGTCTGTGTGCATTTAGGAATCACCCTGAGAGAAGCATGTTGGTACTTCATGTGTTTGCTGATATGTAATTGATTAAAAACCTATTGTGTTCTCATATTTTGGTAGAATTAGAAAATAGTTATTGGTTATGTGTTTGCAAAATGAGTTTAGCTTTAATAGTAAAATGCAGTAATGAAATATGTGGAATGCATGCTTGATGTGTTTGCAGACACATAAATACATGTACTCATGCATTGAGCCAGGCTTTAGAGCACGCAGTGCTTCAAAGTCCTATGCACTATGCAAGTAGTAGTCTAACCATCTTCACACTTGTGTTTCAGGCCTACATTTTCCCAGTCAGTATCTATACACTCTATTTATAAGAAATACTGTTATTTGTCTAGAATCACACTGTGAGTCAGTGTCTATTTGGGAAAATTGAGAGAGAATGATTTGGTTGGTTGATGTGTTTGTAGACATATAAGTACTTGTACTGTTGCAGTGAGCTAGACTTTAGGGGATGCAGTGCTTGAAACTCGTATGCACTATGCAAGTAGAAGTATAACCACCTTCACACTTGTGTTTCAGGCCTACATTTTCCCAGTCAGTATCTATACACACCATTTATAAGAAGTACTGTTATTTGTCTAGAATCACACTGTGAGTCAGTGTCCATCTGGGAAAATTTAGAGAGAATGATTTGGTTGGTTGATGTGTTTGAAGACATATAAGTACATGTACTGGTGCAGTGAGCCAGACTTTAGGGCAGGCAGTCCTTGAAACTCCTATGCACTATGCAAGTAATGGTGTAACCACCTTCACACTTGTGTTTCAGGCCTACATTTCCGCAATCAGTATCTATACACTCCATTTATAAGAAATACTGTTATTTGTCTAGGATCACACTGTGGGTCAGTGTCAATTTGGGAAAATTGAGAGAGAATGATTTGGTTGGTTGATGTGTTTGCAGACATATAAGTACATGTACTGTTGCAGTGAGCCAGGCTTTAGGGCATGCAGTGCTTGAAACTCCTATGCACTATGCAAGTAGTAGTCTAACCATCTTCACACTTGTGTTTCAGGCCTACATTTCCCCAGTCAGTATCTATACACTCCATTTATAAGAAATACTGTTATTTGTCTAGACTCACACTGTGAGTCAGTGTCCGTTTTGGAAAATTGAGAGAGAATGATTTGGTTGGTTGATGTGTTTGCAGACATATAAGTACCTGTACTGTTGCAGTGAGCCAGGCTTTAGGGCATGCAGTGCTTGAAACTCCTATGCACTATGCAAGTAGTAGTCTAACCATCTTCACACTTGTGTTTCAGGCCTAGATTTCCCCAGCCAGTATCTATACACTCCATTTTAAGAAATACTGTTATTTGTCTAGAATCACACTGTGAGTCAGTGTCCATTTGGGAAAATTGAGAGAGAATGATTTGGTTGGTTGATGTGTTTGCAGACATATAAGTACATGTACTGTTGCAGTGAGCCAGGCTTTAGGGCATGCAGTGCTTGAAACTCCTATGCACTATGCAAGTAGTACTGTAACCACCTTCACACTTGTGTTTCAAGCCTATATTTCCCCAGTCAGTATCTATACACTCCATTTATAAGAATTACTGTTATTTGTCTAGAATCACACTGTGAGTCAGTGTCCATTTGGGAAAATTGAGAGAGAATGATTTGGTTGGTTGATGTGTTTGCAGACATATGAGTACATGTACTGTTGCAGTGAGCCAGACTTTAGGGCATGCAGTGCTTGAAACTCCAATGCATTATGCAAGTAGTAGTGCAACCACCTTCACACTTGTGTTTCAAGCCTACAATTCCCACTCACTCTCCATACACTCCAGCAAACACAGTGTTAGGGGTGGGCGACAAATTTCGTTCTGCTCGCGGAAATTGCGATAATTTTACATTTTCTCGTTCCGCGGAAAGCATGAAAATGTCAAAATTTCCGCAATCCGCATCTTACTGGAAATTTTTGTCTTGCTCGCGCTGTAAAAAAATACATTCTCGCGCGCACGCGATTGCCTTACCTGAATCCCCGCTTTCGCCGACAAGTTTTCCCGATCCGGTCACGTTCTCCACGAGATGTTGGATTGTGGTAGCCATTTGCTCTATCCCGTGAGAGTTTGTGCCCGCATTAACGTCATTTGTCGTGCGATCACTTCATTCATCGCACGATCACGTCTTTCTCCTCGCGATCATGCACCGCGAGAGTATGAGATGATTGAGTTCTCAAACACGTCATTCTCCACCGCGAGCGAGAGCGAGAGCGTGAGGACGCGGACACGTCATATTGAATGCTACAAGGTGCGAGAGAACCTGAACACGTCATATCCAATGAGACAGGGAGCGAGAGAACACAATCACGTCATTTTGGACGTGCCGGCAGAAGTAATGTGATGCTCGAGATCTCGAACATGTGAAATTTTCAATTTGGAGAAGAATATCAGCTCTAGCAGCATGAAACCTTCTGCAAATGATGATTTGGATGAAAAAACTCCTCAGATTGACATTTGGCTGTCCTTTTTTGTCCAAGGAGTCCTTTTTTAACCGGTTCAATGCTGATGACGGAACCGCTCCGTCATCAGCCGCGGTGGCACTGACGGAGCGGTTCCGTCATGGCCCGCCCGACACGCCTGCATGGCGCTGATTTCGCACCTGTGCGGCGCGTTCTATTAAGCGGGCGGGGCCATGACGGAACCGCTCCGTCATGAGCACAGCTCAACCGCGGCTGATGACGGAGCGGTTCCGTCACCAGCATGCGCCCGCCACGCAGCCTCCCCACCCCCTTAGCGCTGTGCCGGAATAGCCGCTGCAGCGATGTGGTTAAAAAGTTGGGGAGAGGGAGGAAGTGCCACAGAATCTCCAACTTCCTGTTCCTGTCCAGCAGGCTACTCCCAGCGCTTTGTCCATCTCCTGGTCATTCAGCCTTTGGATTTTGAGCTGGAAAGATCACTCTTTTTGTCTGCTGCATCATTGCAATTGGATTTGAGGATTTTTCAATTGGATATTTTACAAGTAAGTGGTTGTTGTGTTTTTTTGATTGGGGGCATTGCAGTTGTTGCAACTACAATTTAATTTTGGAAATTATCATTCCTTTTTTAGGTCTCGTGTAAGGCAGCGCATGCTCTGCATGTGCTGTGTCAGCGAGACCTAAAGTAATCTGTATGTTGGCTTAACCTCCATGTAATTTGTTTTTCCTCTTGCGATTGGTTTACCTGTGGTATTGCTTTCGTTATCTTGCTTTCTGTTGGCTGTTGATCCTATGCTAACTTCCGTGTAGTCCCGAAGCAGCGGTGTCTAACTACAGTTCTCCACTCTGCTGGCACTTGTTTTAATTGCCTTTAGTGTGCCAAGTTTGTTTATTTATTTTGGAGATAACCCCCTGCGTTGGCTAACTGGAGACTCTCCTTTGTGGGATTAGCCTCTGTAACCAGTGTGGCCGCGCAGCGCTTTATGGTTGCCATAAATCACCTCATCTCCCCGTGGCTTTGCTTTGACACAATGACAACACCAATGCAAACACACAATCAAGATGCTCAGAAGATCACACTTCACTAAATAAACGTCCAAAGAGCCGCGGTCTGGTGTTCAAATACCCGGACAAACCCCTCAGTGCCTTTTATCTGCACACCGGCGCTCTGATGTTCGGTGATTTGTGCCACAGCTCAGAAACTATGCAGACCAAATGCTGGACTTATTTTCTACTGAACTTGCATTGCGAAAATATTTTAAATATGAGTGGCTTCATAAATGATGTGTCGAGCGGCAAAATAGAGAAAAAAACAACCATATAATTTCTTAGGACAAAAGAAGTTATTTAGAAAAATATATTTTCTTCATCGAAGAAAAAAAACAATTACCCATCTTTTCTGTTTTTTAGCTAGAAATGCAGGCAAAATGAAATGCTACACATCAAGGAAGAGAGAGGAGGGAGTGATTGTTGCGGAAAGGCCTTTTGAAACACCTGACTCAAATAACAATTTAAGAAGAGCCCTTTCTTGCCACTTAAAATGCTTGATGTATAAAAAACATTTGTGGTGCATTCGCTCAGAGTCCTGGTGCGGGGCTCGGGCTGCAGAGGAAAGACTCTCCCCTCGGTGAAGTGAGCATGGGCAGCGCTGCGGCCTTCAGTGAGCGTGGCTGAGGTCGCTCTGCTCTGCAGCACAACAAGGGGCCTCTCTCAGGATTGCAGCATTTACAAGCACTTTGGGATTCTTGGGCCAGCGCTATACTGATGCCAAATTAAACTATATCACCCTGAGAAGAAAGCCTGCGCCAAACGGGACTCGGGGTGTGCTGCGGCGATACCTTCCCCCTGTAACTGGCCAGGCGCTACCAGTGACCCCCGTACTCAGGGCGCTGCTCCCACCCCTACTTCTCACCGACCCTCACAGCCCTCAGACCTGCAGGTATATTTTCTGTACAGCACATTAAAATAGTACTCCCTGCACAATCAAAAACTTTATGCTCCGCATCCCAAATTTTAATCTTGCACAATTGTATTTTGAAAGTCATCCCGGAGATCAGTGTTACGGTTGAAATACAAATGCTACCAGCTTCAATGACAATCTGTGGCTTCCCTGGTATATCTTTAACTGTCAGGCAAACACAGAGCTGTTTGTTATTTCATAATGTGCAAATGGATTAATATTTATGATGCATACATTATTCTTCGTGTAAACACACACATTCCCTAAAACGTTCACACCTCTGAGCAGTGCACAAGGCTGGTGGGCAGTAGACCATGAGAGGTGAGGAGGCATGTTCAGCTGCAGTAGCGGAGTGTGAAGGGCATACTGTGTGTGTTTTAAACTTTGTTGTTGTTTCCTTTTTATTAACTCTCCGTTTGCTGGTTTTTATTCTTTACTGAGGCTCGAGCCGTTCACTTCATGTTTGCCATAAATCACCTTATCTCCTCGGGGCCTCCCCCATCACCTCCCGCAAGTCACAGCTGCTCTGATAGAAGAATGCTTAACAAGATGGTTTTAGAGGGACGGTGGAAGCATATGTGTGCTATGACTAGCTATAAAACACACGCAACATTCAAAACGTTTAGTCAAACATGGTTATCCTTTGTGCAAACACATGCATTGCCTAAAACTTTCACACCTCTGCATTCAGATATGAAATGTTTGCTTGGAAATTAATACATACTTTCTACATAGATCCATTCAAACTAGCCTGTGTAGAAAAGCATACATTTCAGTTTTAACTATGAATTTAGTCCATAGCCATTAAAATGCGGCAACTGCAACACTGATTGGGGACTCACAAAAACGATAGGCCTCGTGACTGGCCGCTAGCCTTGAAATATCTTTGGGATCACAAAAGAGTCCACCACAAGCTCGACATTTCCAACGTGTGGCTGACTGCCTTTTTCAGTGGCCTTGACGGTTAGGGAAACCTGTTTTCATCTAGGGTCATATGTGTGATATATGCTGCCCTTGGGTAGCTTAGTTGTTTAGCTACTTGCTGGACATAGGTACATGACCTCTCTCGACTCATTCTTTCATCACCCTAAGTGTATAGTTGTCTGAATCAGTCTAAGAGCAACATTAAGCGGCAGGCATTTATCATTCATTTGTCCAAGTGATTCATCTGCATCGTGCATAAATGGTAAATTAAAACAAAATAGACACCATGTTGTGGTGCATTTGAAAATATATGTACTGAAACATGAACTCCAATGTGCCAGTCGCCTCACTGGTGCCAAAAACTATACTGAAGTTTGCAGGTTAACATATCCATAGTTTTACTGTTCAATTGCCATAAAATCTTATAATATGTTATAGTGTGCACTTTCTTTCTTCATTTAATCACTCCAGTGCAAACAAGAAACATAAATAAAAAACATTGCTACAATGCCAATAGCTCCAACTCCAACAAATGCGAGACCTAGTGCATTGCAAATGCTTGTTTTTAAATGTTGTGGGTAGTAGTAGTCAGTAGTAGGCCCGAGCTAGTCATGGCCTCATGGGTGTGTGCATGATGAAACAACTGTTCCTTTGTTTTTTTTAATGTATTTCCTTTTCAAGCATCATTTAGGGCCTGGATGTCATTGGATTGAGTTGGGGAATGTGTTTTTTTGGGGTGGGATTTCTGATGTTGGGCCTGGCCTTGGGGCTGGTGGCCATTTAGAAGCCTAGGCCTGCAAGCTTGTCTGGCCTTGCCTCTGCCAACAGGCCTGCTTTCATCCAGTAGGCTCAGAGCAGGTAGCCACAGCTTTATTAATCAAGTGTTTCTGTGTGGTCTGTTGAATATAGGGCATGGATGGCATTGGATTGAGTTGGGAAGTGTGTTTTTTTAGGGTGGGCTTTCCGATGTTGGGCGTCTTAAAGACATGCCTTTGTTGTGTGTGTCTGGTGTGAGTTGGTATGCAATGCACCCTCCAGACCTTTTTGGGGCCTGTGAATTTTCGTATTTGCATTTTGTTGCAATAAAAAGGCAGAGCAGTGTGCTTTAGCATGCATCCTTTGCCTGGCTTTTATAGGCCTTTTGTCAGCTCCTGGTGTTTCCCAGGCCCCCTGCTTGTTGCTTGTGATTTTTTGAGTGTCCATGTGGCTGGCGGCTTTTCTTTGTGTTGGGAGTTATAGTGTTCTGCTTTTGCCATATAGGCCTGCATGGTTTTCCTATTGGCTTACTGCTTCCATCCATCCACCCCCTTTGCCAGCAGCAGCTCCATGAATGATATGATGCTCTAATAATTTAATGGCAAATAGGGTCCGCCCCACTTCCATTACATTTTTTATTTGGTGGTTCTTATTCTCTTTCCTATCCTTCCTGAGAGTGTAGTGTGTGTATACACAGTAGTATAAAATAGCCCTTGTTGACAAAGTCTCAGAAATGGCTAGACTATATCCTTTGTACATTAGTAAGGAACTGAACTACAACAACAAATGTAACATTTCACTGATGTTCTTCTCCTGGCTAATTTGCTTTTAGGTGCACAAAAAGCCAGAGGAGGAGGTGTCATCATCATCACCCGTTGTACTGCCAGCCAGACAGAAGTCCTGCTGCGTATCGCGTCCATGTGTGAACACAACTTGTTGTGCATCTGCATCCTGCCTGACATCTGAAGAAGATGGCCCCAAAGAAAGGTACCAGGTCCAGTACCAAGAAAGTTGCTGGTGAGAAGAAGGAACAGAAAAAGGAAGTGCCATTAACCACGACTGGTGTGCCGGACAATGTTTTTTTTTAAGCAAAAAAGTCATGCCTGCAGCAGCGTTGTCCGGGAACCAAGCTGGGAGCAGCACCTCCGCACCAGCGGTCCAAACCCACTGTAGTGTAGTTCCTATACTCCCCATAGGTTCTGCCCATTGGAATATTATATTCAGCAGTGTGGACGTAGGACTGAGGTCGACTAGATCCCTACTGACTATATTAGACTTACATTTTTTGCCAGCTAGCTCAGAGGTCACTAGAAACCTTCTCGAATAAACGAGGAGGAGTTTAACCTCCCTGGATAGACAAGGAGGGATTAGCTTCTGGCAACCATATAACATGACAACTTTGCTCCCTCAGAATAAGAGTGTATCTCTAGAGTCGTGTGAAAACAATAGACAGCTATTTCACTCAGTCAAGTGTGCGTACTTAGTTTCACCAGAGTGCAGAGAAAAGAAAGACGGGCGTTTTCAATAAAAGGTGTAATTTATTGAGCAGTCTTCTTCCTCATACAAGAGAAATGAATTGCCACAATTGCAATACTCATAGTAAAGTAAAGTGCGTACAGTAAAAGGAGGATTAAGAAATAATACTGTAAAAGCATTGATATGGTTTCTTAGCCATAAGATACTTTAAAATAGATAGAATATATATACATTGACTAACGTACTCAACTGGTGCTTTTAAATACGCCTACCCCTGTGTACCTGACCTAAGCCTAATACGTGGGAAGGAGTAAGTAATTAGTAGTTTAAGTTAAGTTGGTTTTGCCAAGAATCTAAATCAAGAATTCTCTTTAAGGGTTTAGTCAGCTCCATACCTGGGTATTAGAAAGCAGGAGGTCTCTCAGGACTCGATATCCCAGTAACCCGCGAAGGTATCTGGAAACACCGGAGCTGGATTTCTCGGCAGGAGAAAAGACAGCGTCTCTCTCAGTGCGTCAAAGAGGAGGGGCAGCGTCCGTGGGCTCTCGCATCAGCTGGGCTCTCGGGCAAGTAGATAGCTGCTCTGCTCCAAAATCACCACCGTGTGTTTGCTTAAGGCAACGTTGGTATATTTATACCTGAAAGGTGCCGGGTTTGACGTAAGGTTGGACATAAGACGTCAATAAAGATGTCACTAAGAACTGGCCGTTCTTACAGTGCTTTACAGGAGTTCTAGGATGAAATCAAAACAAAAGCAAGGGGGATTTCCCAGGTTGCTGGAGGTTTGGATTTGTTTAGAGAACTCGTTGTGCTTTCTAGGGGGCCGGGGAAGTAGCCTTGCTTAATGTGACAGCATGTGCTACGACTGAATATGGATATGATTATTTTGCCGTTGTATGGATAGTATTGATTATAACCGGACAAGGGCATACAATAGGAATATCGATTTAGGCTCCTAGATAAAAACACAATACCCACTCCACGATCTAATGTCCATCATTACTAAAACTAAGCAATAGTAAACATATAAAAGTGCATGTGTATTTCAACCCACCCCAAAATACATTTTTAGCATTTGAGATGGTGCATAGATATACACGAAAATTGATTATAGGTACTCTACGCTATTCAAGCAGTGTAGTCATTCAGTAAAAAGGATGCATATATATATCAGTATGAATGATTTGCGAAAATTACACATGAAATGGCTCTTAATACAGAAAAAAAAGTCGAGACCATTCCATCACATATAAATACAGTCGCTGTAAATGTGCTAGAGGCTGAGGTAATATATTGTCTCTAGAGTTCCTAAAAATAGAAGCTCTGTTCTCTAAGAATAGTTCTACTTCAAGCAGAGTACATGTGCCAGAAAAAAGGTAAATATTTTGGAATTGAAGAAAAAATAATTTCGCTTTCAGGGGAGGGAAAAAAAATATAGTTCCAAATATGTTTAGTAGCTTTTGTTTATCAAAGTTGAAGGCCGAATTCAGAGTTCAGGGAACGCTGTGTACTAGTTCGCTTAAAAGTTATTCTTTTTGTTCCGGGGAAAACATCATTTCAGACAGACTCGCAAAATGCCGCAACTGTACAGTCGTGAGAATGATTGCTATCATCGATGTCAGGATCAGCAATGCTCACAGAAGGTCGTACCTGGGTGATGTTGCTCTCATCTCGTACTTCACTACTCTTTATTCGCAGTGGTGAAGTCTCAACGAATGCCGTCATCAGAATGGGTAGCCGCTGGGGACAACACGATGCATGAGCCGTTACAGGACTTAGCAAAGTATCTGTATCCATTGGTACTGCTGATGGTAGTGTAAGACAGACGTCCAACACGCATTCTTCTCTGCATAGCATACATCGAAGCACAGGTAAGATGCAATTCTGCCAGATGGGTCTGAATGAAAGAAACCAGGTCATATTCAGATCTCATAGCCGGGCTAATCCAAGGACTTTAGTTATGCGGTCCCGATAGCGTATAGCTAGGATCGTTTCTTCCATTGTTGCTGGAGTCTTGTCTGCGACTTGGCTTGCCATATCGAAGCAGAAGTAACAAAAATAAAATACCTGCTACGAGTCCCAACAGAAGTGGTAGGCCGCCAAAGACAGAATGGACAAAATTAGGAAAAATGCCCAGAACTGCTTGGAAGGGTGTTAACAGTCCCGAAAAAATTGTCTTAAATATATGTGGGATACCGCTGGTATCAGACATATTTAGTATTTGACTTAGCATTTCTGCGAAATGCAGGGGGCAATTTGTTGATAAAAGTGTATGTATCTCTGCCGTTGTCCTTGCAACTTGAAGAACATACGTTTCTTTTGATGACGTCAAGGGCACAGTTGTCTGTAAAAGAACAGACTTCATTCTGCTTAAAGTATCAATTCGAATAGAAGACATATTCAAAAAGGGCCAAATCTTCGCCTCCGTGTCTGGAGTGCTGTTTGGATACAATATTGCATACAGCAAGTGACCATGGAACTAACGCTCACGAGATAAGCTTTTCCTGGCACCATGCCACAACATCTGTGGTCGACTATTAGAATGTAGCTCCCGTTAGAAAGCCGTCTAAAGAATGGCTCTATTCGAGTTGCAGTTGTGCCATGCTGGTGACATGAAAGGTTATTTGAAGTCCCCCAACAGGCCCCATGCAAGTGAATACCTTGACAAAGAAGTATACCACTCAGTGATCGTTTACAATTGTTACCACTAAGAAATACATTCTGTTTCTTTTCACTATGACATGTGTGTGTGTAAGCTAATTTCCATGATGACTTAATGTACCCTTTACCCAACCTTTCATACTGGCCTGCTGGTATATACTCTTGACAGAATTTAAATTGGAAAGTTGTTATCGGAATTGTTATTATTCCATGTATTATCCATTCAATGACAGGTCTTTCTGACATTGTCAATTGTAATCTCTCAAGTTTTTCAATGCTCAGAATTGTATACTCTGCTCCTTTCTGTGCCAAGCTGATTTGTGTATCAGTAAGGTTAAAGATAGAGAATAGTGACGTTGTGTTGATTAAACGCCAGGGCACGTAGCCTGAACGCCGATTTTGCAACCTCCAGCCAAGCTGTACAATAGAACGCAATTGGGACTGACCGTGTTGTAACATTAGTAAGTCCTGCTCTATTATATCAATAGCAGATGATACAATACTGTCCAGTGAATATATTCTGGAAGACAGAGTCATTAACCCATTGTCCACAACAGAAAGTGATTTTTCCAAATTAATACGGTCAATTTCCCGTATTTTTTGTGCTGTTTCAATTTGCGTTTCTTTCCAAGCTTCATTGTAAGCTGCGTATATACCGGCTGCTATGAAACGTTTTTGACGCTGTTTGCGCGGTCCCATTATGAAATCACGCAAGTCAGCATCATCTTTAAGTAAAGTCAAGTGTTGCTCAATTTCTGCCAGTGTGGATGTGTGTAGCCATTTGAGGCAGAGTTTTCCTACACTGTATGTTGTAACTATCCCTGGATGTTGTCTCTGGGAGTATCTAGGGTCTGGCCTGGTCAATTTGAACCCCTGTAATTTGTTCAGGAATCTATCTTGACAGCTGTTTGTGTCTGTGGGCCAGATCAACCATTTTTTCCAATCAGGATGTGTTCTGTTTTGGTTAAAAATATGGGATACGTCTATCTCAACATCTGTAGTGCTATTACTGTCAGGTGTTGACTTTGGAATAGCCGGTTTGTTTAAGTCTTTAATTTTGGCTAGGCCAAGACAGGTTGTCTGTTGAATGGTGTCATTCAAGAATATAATTTGTTCTGGGATCATGCAGGCTCTAAATAATGATTCTAAACCTTGGACCTGCCAATCTTTGGTACCCCAGATAGTTTTTGTTTCAATGTTGTTTTCCCAGAAATCAAAACCAAATGTAGTCATTTTTTCATAAAATGCTTCTGAATAGATTAATTTAGTGTTTGTCAGCATTGTTTTCATTCCTGTCTTATTTAACATTTTGAAATAAAACGTTTCTGCTTCACTTGTGTTAAACCCTGAAAAGTATAGGAATTTATCGTAAAATGTTTTCGAACTGCCTTTTGGTGGAGTTGCACAATGTTCCCATTGATTATAATTAAAAACGTTTCTAGGTTGAGCAGATTTATGCAAATAATGATGTGCAAAATGGTTGTAGCAGTACATTTCTTCATAATTCGATGAACCCTGCAAATAATCATGTTCTTTAAATTTTGCTGACATAACTAAATCTGACATCATATCATTAATACTTTCAAAGTCCCAATCATCAGAAATAGTGCTCGGTTTTACAAAGTCACTTAATGAAACCTTAAACTGGTGTGGATACTTCAAGTGCTCGACCGGGCCATAGATTTCGTAATCTGTTTTTTCCCAAGCTACCCCACCGGGTTTTGGATTGGCTGTGACATTCACTGATGATAGTTCTCTTTTCTCGATGTGAGATGACTTGTGTGGCTTTAGGACCAAGTTGATGTTCTGACTTGCTGTGTCCATTGTACTATATTTTCCTTCAATAAAATTTCCCAAACAGAGAACCATGATGAGCCAAAGCAGGAGGAAAAGTACACCTAACACAATCCAAAATTCAATCCATGGAGAAATCAGATATGTTTCTTTGAGTTGATGAAAGAGTTCAGTTACTTTGTCTTTAAAAGTTTTTGTTGTTGGCTGTTCTTCAGGCTCGCTTGGATCCTCAGAAAAGTAATCGAAATTGAAGTAGCCAGATGCAGTTCTGTCAATTGTTGGAATCGCTTCAGGATTTTTATTTGCTTTTGCATCTTTTGTTTCATTAGCATAGTCTGAGGCTACATCATTGTAGACTGGTGTTTCCTGATGAACTGTTGAAATTTGGGTTTCAAGAGGCACAAGTTCCATGGCATTGTTGCATAGTCCTTTTTTATTCACTGCAGGTTTATCAAATGTGATTAGTCTCTCAGTTTGAACCTCTTGTATTGTAGCAAGTTTTGGTGTTCTGCTACATCTTGGGAGTCCACTGGGCCTACTACTTATTATTGGCCACATGATTGTGGTTTTACCAGGTCGATGGATACAATTCGGTTCTCCTTTTTACCAGCAAGGGGCGGTAGTACTACTGATCTTGTTCCACTGACAGCTAAGACAGGTAATGCTTTTCTGTAAGAAGGCCCAAATTCCTTCTTCACCGCTATTTTCTCTCTGACCAGATCCCCAATCTTTGGAATCCAGACAAGCCTTGCTGGGACAGGTGGTTTTTCTTCAGTGGCTGTTGGCTGCTGTTTTAGCTTTATGTTGCTCAGGTCTTTTCTTGTTTCATTTAAGTCCTGTAAAATAGCCAAACGATCTTTGATATCAAAGCATTTTTCTTCTACCACTGAAGTCTGACTATCTAAGTCCTGAATATGCATTCTAGTACTGAACAATAGTTCGTACGTGCTGAAACCTTTTAGAGAATTTCTTGGCAGATTATTAAGACTACGTTGGACACTTGTTAAATGTTGGACCCACCCATCACCCGAACCTAATACCCTCGCCGTTATAGATTGCTTTATGTCTCGGTTTTTTCTTTCCACAATCCCATTTCCCTCAGGATGGAAGGGACAAGAGTACCGCAATGCAATGCCCATGCTGGTCATGGCCTCCTTATAGGCTCGAGAGCTAAAAGCAGGACCCTGGTCAGAATGTAGCATGCCAATTGCGTATGTGCCGATATAGACTCGCAAATCTTTTATAACAGTTCTGGCATCAGCCGAGCGCTGGGGCCACATTTTAAGTGAATTTTAGTCTTAAATATTATACAATGGGACGCATCCTTCCTGTTTGATCATGCGTATAGATCGCCTTATGCTCTCTAATTGGGGTCCTGGCACTTCTCCGGCCGGTTCGCCACTGCGATCTCTGTTGCAGTTTTGACAACTCATTACAAATTTGTAATGTTGCAGGCTCATTCCCGGCCACCAGTATTCTGATTGTAATTCCTTCAGAGATTCTTTGATCTTTCGGTGCCCTAGACCCTCACCCATGTGTGCGTCTGCTATTAGCAAGACTCTCCTGTTCATGTTTGGAATTACTCTATCCCCCACTCCAGGGATTCGAGCAAAAGGAACGGAGTTTGCATCTATTATGTATGTATAATTGAGTGGATAATTCACGGGTAGTGCTGCGCAGTCGCTTTTTAAAGACGTTTTTACCGCCAGCATGGTTTCCCGGTCTATGTAGTTATCTGAACGCTTTTTTGTGGCTATGGAAGCCGGTTTAGTTGCTTCCGCTGTGGCTGTGTCAGCCAATGAATTCCCTGCAGCGTGAACGCCATCACGCTGATGACTCAGTGTATGTATCACGTGAGTCTTTTGTAGTTCTTTTCTTAAAAGAACTATTTGTTCCCAAAATGTTTTTTGCTTGATTGTGGCACCTGTGTCATCTTTATAACCGTTATAACCATTACAACCATTATAACCATTTATAACCAGTTCTGCAAGTCATTATTGTAAGACTTGATGCAGGAATACAAATCGCACACTATTAGTGTCGGGAATTCGCGATCGGCAATATCGAGCGCCATTTTTAAAGCTATTAATTCAGTTTTAATTAATTAATTAATTAATTAATTAATTAATTAATTAATTAATTGTGGCACCTGTGTCATCTTTATAACCGTTATAACCATTACAACCGTTTTTTAAAGCTATTAATTCAGTTTTAATTAATTAATTAATTAATTAATTAATTAATTGATTGTGGCACCTGTGTCATCTTTATAACCGTTATAACCATTACAACCGTTATAACCGTTTATAACCAGTTCTGCAAATCATTATTGTAAGACTTGACGCAGGAATACAAATCGCACACTATTAGTGTCGGGAATTCGCGATCGGCAATATCGAGCGCCATTTTTAAAGCTATTAATTCAGTTTGTTGACATGAATTGTCTTTTACAGATTGAGACATAGTTACTAGTGGTCTCAATTTGCCTCCGTGCCACCGGCATTTAACAACCTCGCACGTAGCATTGTAAGTTTGCTTTCCCCAAACTGAGGGTTCTGCATATCCGTCTGTATATATTACACAGGCGTACTGTTGTAGGGGCAGAATTTCGATTGGCAGAGGATATTCTTTTTCATAGTCTAGATCTTTCAGTTTTTTCATGTTCGGGTCAAAATAGTATTTCCCTTTTACTGTAGCAAGAGAATTTTCCCATTGTATCCATTTTGGATCTAATGCCACGGTAGTTAAATTGCGTGGGCTTGTTAATGACTCAAAGGCTGATTCTGCTGTTAAAACAGTTATTCTTTTGCCTTGTGCTTGGGCTCTTTCTTTTGCTACAGCTGTTTGAACCGCATTTACAATATTTTACGCAAGACTGAATGATTTTTCAGCTTGTGTGTACAAATGTGATTTGTAAGCTATTGGTACCTTTTCTCCCTCATTAGAGGTCAGGTACGTGAATCCGCATCTTCCTGGGATGACTCGGATTACACGGTTGCGTGTGTTATCGCGAGTTTGCAATTTTGTTTTAACTAACATGTCTGTTTGCAATGATCTCAAAATTTCTGTGTGTTTTTGAGTCCAATTGATTGGTTTGAAATCAGGTTTTTTTAATTCATAGAGAGGTTTAACCCTCTCTGCGTAATTTAGAATGTATGTTCTTCCGAAATTCAGGAAACCTAGTATTGATTGTAAGTTCTTCAGCGTTTTAGGTGCTTGGAGTACAGCACACTTCTCTAGGAAATTGTCTGCTAGGCTTTTGCCTTCACTTGATAATTCATATCCTAAAAACAGGACTGTTAGATGGACAATTCGTGACTTTTTAAAGTTGAATTGGTAACCCTCTGCTGCGAACCCAAGTATTATGGTGTTCACTCTTTTCAAGTGAGTGTCCAAGTCATCATCTGTTAAATAGATGTTGTCGACATATGATAATGCCTCATCATCATATATTTGTAGTAACTCTGTTACTCTTGCTGAGAATAATCCTGGGCTATTCTTGAATCCCTGTGGGAGTCGACAGAATTTTTTTTGTGACCCCATTATTGAGAAAGCGGTCAAGTACCTGCTTTCAGGTGCAATGTTTTGACAAAAGAAACCATTACAGATGTCTAATGTTGTTTTGTATTTTTTGCGCACAATGTTATTCATTAGTGCTGCACTGTGTGAGTTTTGTACTGCAAATGTTTTGCAACACGGATTAAGGTGTCTGTAGTCCAAAACTAGACGATATGAATCGTCTGGCTTGGAGAGAGGAAACAAAGGATTGTTTATTTGTGAGGTGCATGTTTCAATCATCCCCTGGTATTCAAGTTGATCTAAGATCTCCCTGACCTGTTTTTTAGCTTCTTGCTTAATTGGGTACTGTCTTTGTGCAGTTGGTTGACATTTTAACTGCATTTTGTGAGGAGGAGAGTCCTCATCCCATCCTACATGATTTTTATATAATGCAGGAGCTTGGGCTACTGCCCATTTTCTTGCATATGTATATTTTCTATGAATTGGAATATGATTTGAGAAGGCAGGAATAATCATTTCTTCGCCATGAGGGCACTCCCTGACAAACTCTGGTGGCCAGTCTTTCTCAGCTAAAAGGATGTCATAGGATGTCATAGCCTTTGGAAAGGTTATCCCAAATATCCCAAAATAGACCCCTTACTTTCCTAGTCTTATCTCCCTCTATACGTAATGTTATTTCATATATTTTATGAGGTTTGCTAACTCTGGTATCTGCAGTTTCCACCTGAATGTATTCATTCGTGTCCACTGCCTCCAGATGATTCATCTTGCGAGCTATGGTCACTTCTGCTGCGCTGTCTAGCATTGTCTGGGCCCACTCTCCGTTTTTCAGTTGTGTCCTCAGTATCCTCGGCATGTTTGATTATTTTAATACTGGCAACTTTCTTACTTGGACTTGTAACTTTTTACTTTGTTGAGCAGGTTCCTTGTCTTTGGACTTGGCGTGCTCTTCCCTGTGTTCTGACCGTCCTCTTCTTTCCGATTTCTGCGAGGAAGTCCGAAAAGATCAAGAGGGACGTGTATCAATATCTTGATATCTATCAGGTTTCTTTAGATTATCCCTATTTCTAAGGTTGTATCTTTTCTCAGAGGGCTCCCTCTGGGGAGACTTGTGTCCTTGGTCCGGAGATCTTTCTCTCCGCCGAGGAGACCTTCCTCTGGACTGGAATCTTTTTTCTTTGGGAGTGGATTGTTTATTTCCATCCCAGCTCTTTTTTGGAGTGTTTAGATTATTTTTAATAAATATCTTTTCTGGATTTTCAGTTAGTTTCCCACCCAAACTGTCTCTACCTAGTTCTTCATAGGATTTTTCTATGATTCTGGCAAGTACAATTGGTTGGTCTGCTATATCTGTTTCTTTTAATTTCTGGCGGATCGCCACAGATGCTGCTTCTCCTTTTATGTTGGCTATAATATAGCCGAGACCTGCTTGAAGTCTTTCAGTAATTTCATACCCAGAGTTAAAGCAGGTTCTGGACCGTATTCATTTTGAATCTGTCTTAGCACATCTGGTATTACCGCCATGGACGGAACACCATGTGTTTTTGTGTAAATGGAAGCAAAGACTGTGCCCCAAGTGTCACAGTCCTCCACATGTGGTGCGATCCCCATTGGAAGACAGATAGTCAGAATTCTGTGTTTCTCAGTAGGAGTAGTATCCGGAAATACTGCCTCTATTTGAGTGATTTTTTGTGCTAACCAGAATGGAATTTGTTCCCGTTTTGCGGGTGTTTTACCAAGACATGATTGTATGTTCTGTGGTGTAATTTTGTTTGTGTTCCCCTGATGAGGGGTCAGCTGTGCAATGTTAATAGCTGGTTGGACTGTTGTAGTCCGCATTACATATTGAACTAATTGTCTATGTATTTTAATCAGTTGTTTTAGCTGGGCTAAAAGTTCAGGTATTGACATCTTTTTCTATGTTGGGATGTGGTGTGTAGCTGGCTAGAACCGGCCATGTTGCTCCTGGTCTACCTAGTGGACCGAGCCTGGTGATGTGATTATTATGTTTTAGGGCGCCTTTAAACCAGAGCAGGTGCTCTTGGTATTTTAATGGTATTTCCACCTCCTCGAAGGGGGTGTACTCATCCGGAGGTTCCTCTATTTTATAATAGTGGAATTTGTGTGTTACAGCGTTTGCTGCTGGAAAGTTTATCCATGAATAGAATACCTCTGTCTGCCGATATTCATGAGCCTCAATTACGAATACGACTGTTCCACCTCTCGGTGTTAGTCCATTTTCTATAAGTTTAGGAGTTATAGTTTTTCTTATGTTGACCGGAATGAGTATGGCATTAGAGTCATTCTGTAGGAGACTTGTGTCATCCTCTAGGAGTCGAGCTGCTATTCTAGCTGCCTCCCTTTCTTCTTCATTTTCTGACATTTTTACTGACAGAAAGGTTTTTGTTGCAGATCAAGTTTCAAGGAAACAAAGATTAGGTGCACAATATTTTGGAACACTGTATCCTTCAACGTTGACTATACCAAAAACTATACATAGGAATCTCTTCCTACTAAGTTCCGGCGGATTTTAACCTTTTGCCCACTCCAGATGTCTTTTGGAGTATTTACGGGAAAAGAGGTCTGTGTGAAAAGCACGATTGAGTTACTCTAACGTCTTGCGTTAGATTTATCGCCTTACCAAACATTGGGCGCCATGTAGTGTAGTTCCTATATTCCCAATAGGCTCTGCGCATTGGAATAATATATTCAGCAGTGTAGACGTGGGACTGAGGTCGACTAGGTCTCTACTGACTATATTAGGCTTAAGTTTTTGCCAGCTAGCTCAGAGGTCACTAGAAACTTTCTCGAATAAAAGAGGAGGAGTTTAACCTCCCTGGATAGACAAGAAGGGATTAGCTTCTGACAACCATATAACATGACAACTTTGCTCCCTCAGAATAAGAGTGTATCTCTAGAGTCGTGTGAAAACAATAGACAGCTATTTCACTCAGTCAAGTGTGCATACTTAGTTTCACCAGAGTGCAGAGAAAAGAAAGACGGGCGTTTTCAATAAAAGGTGTAATTTATTGAGCAGTCTTCTTCCTCATACAAGAGAAATGAATTGCCACAATTGCAATACTCATAGTAAAGTAAAGTGCGTACAGTAAAAGGAGGATTAAGAAATAATACTGTAAAAGCATTGATATGGTTTCTTAGCCATAAGATACTTTAAAATAGATAGAATATATATACATATATACATTGACTAACGTACTCAACTGGTGCTTCAAAATACGCCTACCCCTGTGTACCTGACCTAAGCCTAATACGTGGGAAGGAGTAAGTAATTAGCAGTTTAAGTTAAGTTGGTTTTGCCAAGAATCTGAATCAAGAATTCTCTTTAAGGGTTTAGTCAGCTCTGTACCTGGGTATTAGAAAGCAGGAGGTCTGGTATCTCTCTCTCAGGACTCGATATCCCAGTAACCCGCGAAGGTATCTGGAAACACCGGAGCTGGATTTATCGGCAGGAGAAAAGACAGCGTCTCTCTCAGTGCCTCAAAGAGGAGGGGCAAAGTCCGTGGGCTCCCGCATCAGCTGGGCTCTCGGGCAAGTAGATAGCTGCTCTGCTCCAAAATCACCACCGTGTGTTTGCTTAAGGCAACGTTGGTATATTTATACCTGAAAGGTGCCGGGTTTGACGTAAGGTTGGACATAAGACGTCAATAAAGATGTCACTAAGAACTGGCAGTTCTTACAGTGCTTTACAGGAGTTCTAGGATGAAATCAAAACAAAAGCAAGGGGGATTTTCCAGGTTGCTGGAGGTTTGGATTTGTTTAGAGAACTTGTTGTGCTTTCTAGGGGGCCGGGGAAGTAGCCTTGCTTAATGTGACAGCATGTGCTATGACTGAATATGGATATGATTATTATGCCGTTATATGGATAGTATTGATTATAACCAGACAAGGGCATAAAATAAGAATATTGATTTAGGCTCCTAGATAAAAACACAATACCACCAACCTAGGCCCAAGTCCTTGAGTGTCACAGAGGTAGCCAGTCTACTAACGAGCAGCGATGTTAAAATGTCATCATTGCAAATTAGTACACAATCAACGCAGGCAACTCAGCAGATAAGTGTGCAGCCAAAACAACAACAACAGCAGCAGCCGCAACAACAGCAGCAGCCGCAAGAACAACAGCAGCAGCCGCAAGAACAACAGCAGCAGCCGCAAGAACAGCCCACAATAGTAGTTGTTGCTCCTGACGTAGGGGCATTTCAAGAGATCGGGCTTCCTGCAGACAAAGTGGAGTAAACCATTGTTTCGGAAGATCTGTTGTCTTCCAGACCACCAGCAAGGACAAGGAGGCTTAGTCCATCATCTTCTTCTTCAAGCCCTGCTTCTGATGACCGTGATGCCACTTGGCAGCCACCAGCTCAGTCTGAGAGTGATGCACGCCACAAGACAATGCTTCTGAAAAGGAAGGTTCCCGAAAACTTACAGTTATGGAGGTAGATGTAGAAGAGGGGGATGATGTTGATGAAGACGAGCCACTCATCACGCACATACCTCCCGCCCCAAAGGGGATGGAGACGAACATTCTCACCCTATCCAGAAAGGCTTCTACTGAGCGGGATATAGCACGGATACCACCAACACAGGTTACAACACCACGACCTCCAGCTGCCATATTTTCCAAGGCCTGGCTGGAACCTACATCCAGCTCAACCATCTCAGTAGGTAGTGGTAGTGAAAGTCACAGTGTAGCTGCACAGAGTCATCACATTCCAAGCACACCCTCCAGTTCATCTGGTATTGAAAGTGGCACATCCAGCAGTGCCAGAAAGTTTTCCTCCCCAGTTTGTGACTTCTTTTCTGTTAGCACCAGGGAGGAGAACATTGCTATATGCTCAATTTGTCGCACTGCATTTCGGCACGGTAAGCTTGGTACAAACTATGGTACCGGAGGCCAAGCAAGTCATCTCAGAATAAAGCACACTATTGTGTGGGAGAATCACCTACTTCAGTTAAAACAAAGTAGAAAAACTCAACCCATTGAAGTTGGACAGGAAGAATCAGGGGACGATATTATTGCGGTGGAAGGTGAAGGAGAGGGAGGCATTTCTAGCCCAGCCCCCAGTAGTGTAGTGGTACCGCCCTCATCCTCCTCAGTAACATCTGACTGGCACCGCAGTAAGAGCCATACTCAGAGTCAGGCTGGTAAGTGGGTTAATGAAAAGAACAGCACCACAAAGATAAGTAATCCAGCCTACCATTGAGAGCATGCTTAGGTTGGAGGGGCAGTTCCAACGCAACCACTCAATGGCATGGTTGTACAATGCAAAGCTCGCTAAAATATTAGCACTGGACCTTCTTCCTCTTTCATTTGTGAAAGGGGTGGGTTTCCTTGAATTTGTGTCAGCCATCTGCCCTAAATGGAAGAATCCCAGCCATTCCTATTTCGCAAGAATTACTGTTCCGGCACTACATCATGATGTGCTGGAATTGGTTGGACAAGCTGTGCAGCAGAGAGCTGTTCACAAATATCCACCTGACAACAGACATGTGGACCTGTTGCCAAGCCACAGATTACATGTACATCACTGCACACTGGGTCGCTGTTTTTTGGGGGTTAGAGATAAGCTATCTGAACAAGGTGCTGTTGACACAGCTGAGATTTTTAAAGCTACTCGGAAACATGCAACTGTAGCCATGTTCGCCATGGAGACATCTCATACTGCTGTAAACATTTTGCAAGAGTTTCGCAGCAAGGTTTTTGAATGGCTGTGCCCAAGAGGGCCTAGTATTGGTTTTGTTGCCACAGATAATGGCAGTAATATACTTAAAGCCATGGATCTTGGTTCCTGTTTCAGGGTTCCATGTTTGGCACACTGCATAAACATCATAGTTCAAGACTTTCTGAAAAAATAACCCATAGTCAGCAACTTACTGACCATCTGCCGAAGAATATACAATCATTTCAGCCATTCTTTAAAACTCGGAAGCAGCTGAGGATCATTCAACGTGAATATAGGATGCCAGTCAAAGCATTCATTCAGGAGGTGGCAACACGTTGCTTGATCGTCTGTTTGAGCAGTACAGGCCACTCAATGAATATGTCATGCAAAGAGCATGTGAAAGGCATGACCCTTCAGATGGAACAATGGGGCCTAGTTAAATGCCTGACTGAGATGTTTCTCCTTTTGAGGTCTTCACACGTGAAGTCAGCAAGGAGTACTGTACAATGGGCCAAGCTATCCCATTACTGCAAATGCTAGAGCATCAGCTGAAGAAGGTGTCTGAATCATACAAAGGTGTAGACGACAAAAAGGAAGTCTATGACTTGGTGGAGAGCTTATCCCGTCGTTTAGCTGAAATTACAAGGATTGAAAAAAAAAGTTGTCACTAGAACATTACATTTCTGCCACAATTCTGGATCCACGGGCAAAATTGGGACTAAATACATTCTTTCCTTTTTCAGAGATTTATGTTGCCCGCTACAAAACTTGGATAGCTGAGGCAGCGAGTAAGTTGGAAAATGAATCGCTGTTAATTAAAAGCCCGCAAGATCAACCCACAAGAAGTACTGCAGAAGGGCATGCAGCATGAAGTGCAACTTTGGAGGCTGAGGGCAGTGCGTTTGGATCACAACACTCACCATCACTATCGACAACAGCAACATTAACTGGATCTTTAGGCCGAGTAGAATCGTTAGACGATTGGTACATTGATCAAAACCCATTGCAGTATTGGTATGCGAAAAGGGCTGAATGGCCACTGCTCAGCAGGCTGGCGATAAGCTATCTGGCTTGCCCTGTCGCAAGTGTGTCTTCCGAACATGTTTTCAGTGCTACTGGTTCCATTGTAACAGTGAGAAGGACCAGTCTCTCACCCAAAAACATGGAGAGGTTAACAATGATCAAAATGAATCAGCACTTCATACCACCAAATTACACAATAAACAAAGCAATCGAGGAAGATGAGGACAGCGGCTCAGGTGACGGAAGTAGTGTGTCACATCATGATTACCTACTACTGGCTGAACTCCCAGAGTTTGAGGATGAGCTATACTTCCCTGACATTTAGGCTTGCACTTACTGTCTTCCTCCCTTTTTTTTCTTTATTTGTGTGTCTGTTGTTCCAGTTACAAACTTTGAATCACAACAAATCCATGACCACCATCTTCTACTCTTCTTATTTCAATATACAATTTTCAGGTGTCTGCATTTGACAGTACAGTCCTCCGAATCCAGCTCCTCTGCTCCATCACACTGAATCTTCCGCCTAAATCCATTGCCCTCATGAAGATTGGATGATGGAAAATAGAAGAAAAAATAAAAACGTTCCTAGTCCCGCCAAAAGAAGTGGAACATGATGACTACTATAGCTATCCTCCTTTCAGAGCCGAGAGAGACTGCCCATTAACTGAAAAGGAAATGGAACAGGTAATGATTGATGCCAAGCATTGGACGCAGAGTTGCAGACTGAGTGATTTTGTTGTTGTTTGTTGTGCATGAAGTTATGTCATTGTGCACTAATCATCTTTCTACAGCACACACTAAACGTAACTCAAGGCAATTTTTCCCTTCTTGCAAATAAGAAATTTGTACTTCTACTGCAGCTTGATACATTTCTTTTGACTGAATACAGGAAGGGGACTCAATCTGCACACTGAGTATGACAACAGCACCGTCCATGATGATGATGTCCAAAAAGACGGCCTGTTAACTTAAGATGAGAAGGAACAGGTAATGAAAATGAATGGCATGCATCGGACACCTGACTCTGAGTGATTGGTGTTTTTGTGTTTTTGTTGTTTGTTGTGCACTAAGTGAAGTCAAAGTGTACTAGTAGTCTTACTGTACACACTAAAGAGTGACTCAAGTCAATAATAGTTCTACTCCTGTTGTGTAATAACAAAATTTTACTTCTACTGCAGGCCGACCTTCACAGTCAGTCAGTATTAGTATCAGAGATGATTGATGGAATAATAACAAGCCAGGAGGACGTTTCAAGCGTGGCATAAAAGCCTAAAGGTAAACATGTCAACAACAACCACAGCAGAACCAAATGTCTGTGTAGAAGTGGAGTCGAGTGTAGCGGTGGGATGACTGCGGTGCTTTTATTTAACTAACTTAAAATGTCAAATTCTATGTTTGTAATGGATATGTGCTTTGCCTTTGTTCAACTCTTTAAAAAAAAATACTCTAAACGGAGGATGGCCTGTCACTATGGGCCTGCTCTGTCCAGTTGTTGTTGAAGGTCAATGCTGGAAACAGACTAGAGTAGAAATTATTCATACATGCCGCCTTGGAAAGTGTTCTTGTGTTGCACTACACCATTACTTGTGCATTTGTTTCAACTTTGTTTCTCAATATCCCCTTTTTGTTTCCATCTACAATTACAGGCCGGACCTTGCCCTATACTTGGGAAAGCATTACAATGCACACTTACCTTACCAATAAATCTAAAAAAAATTCCAGGCGGGCAGTGGCGACTGGCGAGTGGCGATACCCAAGATTGATAGACGAGAGGACCAAGAGGAATGCCTAGATTCAAATCCAGTCCACATTTTTGACCAGGATAACACAGTAACAGTAGCAACTTTCACCTTCTTTTAAATAATTTGATTCAATTTTTTGTCTACAATCTTTACAACAGTGTGTTCTTCTTGTTGTTGTTATCATCATTAGGTTTGCTCTCTGTTCATGATTCATCCCTACCAATATTTAAAAATTCTATTTGTTATCTGTAAAAGTATTAAGCCCGGAACAACAGAACAAGAAGTGTATGTAATCCGGGTCTCCTTATCAATCATCATCATGCATGCATTTCATTTTTCTCCCTTAACATATTGATATGGATATGGCAGTGACACCATTACTTGTGCATTGGTTTCAACTTTGTTTCTCAATATTCCCTTTTTGTTTCCATCTACAATTACAGGCCGGGCCTTGCCCATACTTGGGAAAACATTTCAATGCACACTTACCTTACCAATAAATCTACATTTGTTTCCAGGCGGGCAGTGGTGACTGGCGAGTCTTCAAAGATTGTCGTTTCTTTGTCCAGGCGTACTGTTTTTCACTGTCAAACCTTTCCCCAAACCCCCTTCCATTCATTCAACAAACCCTAACCCTCTTTCCCCGGGCTGTGTGACTTATTGAGGTGTATACCAATAATTAATCACACGCTTGCTGGGGCAGATGTGGCGAAAGCAGCAGTACTTAAATTTCAAGGCAGAGGGATGATCTTCTTCTGCCTGCCCACCCATGAGCAGTATATTTTAGAGGTGATTTTTATTTATCAAAGGAACATATACCTCAGCATTAATTACCGGCATTGATTGGATTTGTTGTCATTCCTCATACACAGCACTAACTGTTACGCTGTAGGCCTAGTCAAGTGACTCGACACAACTATAGTTTGTAACTCTGTCTAGTAGGCTATCCCCTCCACCATTATGTTTTGTTGTAAAATATTTTAGCATATTATTTTTGCTCGGTAAGTTCTGTACTGTACTTCATTCTACTACTCCTCGAACAGTCTCTCAAAGGTGACTGACTGTCTCATTTTCTTTTTTTGCAAATGCTGCTGCCCTGCCAGTGTCTACTACTACTATAATACCACCACTACCCCAATCATCTTCACCATGCAGCCATTGCTGTGCCTAAGTTAAACATCAAGCAAAGGTAAGAGAAGTTTGGGGGAGGCATAATTAATAATGGACATGTTTTCAATTAATTCACACACCCCTTTGAGTCCAGATAAAGAATGCATAGTCTGGAAGAGAGAGACAAAGTACTGCTAGTACAACTCAATCAGTGAGGGGTGTCGCATCTATCTGTTTGTGACTCACACAGTCAGCCAATTATTTAAATCAAACACTGGCTATGGGTGGACCTGCACCAGCAAGGAAACAGTGTGATGTAAAACAGTAACCCCATTTACATAACATTAACAACATTGCATGTATAGTATAAATATAGATTTAATTTACCCTTACAAAAATAAACTATGTAAAACCCACAAAAGCTGACCCACCCCCCTCTCTAACCCCAACCAATGTCCATAAGAAACTGAAGTCCAAATGTCCAAAAATACCCACGCCCATTTCCCACATACCCAAAGAAGAATTAAAAAATGGGAAGAAGACAGGGACTCTAAGAGGAGTGGCGGGATTGGAGGACGACACGCATCTGCTCCTCTAGACGGGCGACACGGCGCTTGACGGCGCGGCAGCTGGAATAACAGTGGGGGGCACCAGAGATGGTATTGCGGCATCAGGGGGCCGCCAGACGGTGGCGCCATACCACAGGAGGGCATTGGCTGGGGCCCAGGGCACTGGAGGAGGCTTCAAGTGCTGCAGCAGTCTCCTCCTCCTCCTCTGCCAAGACCACCAGCCAATATTTGCGCTGGATTGCCTCCAGTTTCCGGCGCTGTGCCTTGGCCGCCAACTCCATCCGATTAACCTTGGAAGGAGTAGCTGTAGATCAAAAAGAAAAAACTAGACAATTGTAAAATATACTCTTAGAAAAACAGTAAGACAAGTTAATCATACACATAGTGGCATGGTAGCACTATAAAGCACAGTACATAACATTTATTAAATATCGCCTGTCCTTCTTCCTTCCACCCGTCTTTCACTTTTAGTTGAACACCAGGTGATCTGATCTGACTTTTAGTCTTCTCCATAAAATTTTCAAAGCGGAGTTGAAAAATCACAGATAGATGAGGCCATTGGTTACTCAATACTCCCGCCCCTATGCCAATTAAAGGATGTCTTCACTCTTCAAATGTTCACAACAACTTACTTACTTAGGACATCTACTTAACTACATACTTACTTAGGACATCAGATGGCGGGCATACAATGTCCACCCGCCATCCTCACGCTAAAAAGAGACCACCATCCATAAGGGCGGGGGTCTTGTGGGGACAATTAGGATGCACCCGCCACAGTGGCGGGCGCAACCCGTATTTTTAACATTGTGGTGGGCGGTGCCGTAAGCACCACCCGCCAAAATGCTAAAAATACATGTTGTGCTTTACCAAGCACAACGTGACAGGCCTGCACGAAGCCTGCCACGTAGTGCTTTGAAAGGCAGGGTGTACCATAGCATGGGTACCCTCCATGGGGACCCACAACGGGCATCCCAGGCAAACTCTACATGCCTTTCCATGGCGTCAAGGCCGCCACGGAAAGGCTTTCCAAAATGCAGATTAAATTGCTGGCGGTGTGTTCAGACACCGCCACCGTATTGAAACCTTTTAAGTCCGGTCGACATGTCGACTGTGCGGAAAATCGGCGGACGGTTTCTATCCGCCGCGGACCCCCCCGTGATATGGCGGGGGTCTTTTCTACAGGAATGGCGGGAGGTTTGCCCCTGCGGGGTCGGAGGTGACTACCATCGGCCGGTCGGGGACAATCCGCCCACCATCCTAATGCGGCCCTAAATCTCAATAGTACAGTATACATACAGTACACCCTTGCAGTGAGTGTAATGTCAGCAATAGTTAAGGATTATGAATCTAACTTACCACCGCCCGTCACTGGTGCTGGCACTCCCACTACCGCTTCATCGGTATCCTCGGCAACTGCCGTAACCTCTTTCTCCGTTTCGCCTTGGCTGGCCCCGGCACCTTTGAGCCCACATGACGTCACACTGCTACTGTCTAAGCGCTGCGTACAAGCGGTCAACCAAAACATTAGCAAGCCACTTTTTTATGAAGTGCTGGTGTACTTTTAGTCCATATTGCTTATCCATAAATGCTAAACTTTTTGGCACGGCTGAGAAATGCTTGCAATATACTAACGCACACCATTTCATTTTTCGCATTACAGACAGAAGATTCCCTTCTACGACCTGGAGCTTATGATGCAACAACTACGAGTACTAGGTTCTTCTAAGGTGAGGGGTCCCTTCACACAGAGATCTTCATTTATAAATCTATATAAACTAAATTCCCACCTAGGGGATGGTGCTGCTTCCACCACTGTTCAGTTATCATGATTTAATTAACAACTGTAAGTAAGTGTAGCAATGTTTATTGTTTTAATGTTATTGATTTTCCTGTTGCTGCTGCATTATAACAGAACAACGTACAGAGCTTGTCAATAAACATTTTGAACTTACATAGACTTGGTGATATTTGGTGTGGACTTACATGAGTAAGCAAATTAAAGGAAGCATGTGCAATGCTTCCACGACTGAGAGGTTGGGTGTGTTATGTTCTGGGCTGTCTACTTGTTGGGTATCTTGGGGGAGGGTTCGGAGAGCTAATAGTTATGACAAGACACTACTATAACTAGTCGGGCAGGGGATTGTGGTGGGTTCTGATTCTGAACTTCTGATTGAGGTGTGTGAGGAAGGTCCAACCTACCATCACCAACATCCTATTTTCTTGTGCAAAGGTCTGTATGTGCAAAAATCCCTACAACAGCAGTAGTATGTCCTATCATATCAAAATAGCAATAAATCTGCTTGGGCATTTGTTGGTGTGAATTGTCAAGGCCTCAAGATTAACAAAGAGTCAAGATCAATAAGACTAGAAGTAGTACACAAGGACGACCCAAAGGACTGGACTCAATGGCTAGAGCTACTGGTGTATCTGAGTTTTATTTACAACCTTATAAATAAAGAGTGGCCAAATGGGCAAGCTTAGCTACTACAGTACAAACAGACTAATAGCAGTAGTAGTACAGAGAGTCATCATAGCAGAGGCAGGGATAACAAGATTTTCAAAACAGTACAGATCGAAGTATAATTGTGGGTAAAAAATAACATTAGGAAACAAACAATAGTTCGGGAAAAATATGGTGCTGTAAAAGTTATGGAATAAGAATTATTATTAAAAACAAGAAGACTTACTGGGGCCAGCAGAGGAGCCCTCGTTGGTGTCCTCCTGGTGTTTTTGTTCTCTTGCCGACTGAGTCCCACTCCCTGTCTGCCTGCCCCTGGGTGCTGAACAGGAAAGATATAAGAAAGAGACAAACATTGATGGATGGTGTCAAACAAATAAAATATTTTTAAAGAACAATCAAAAAACACTTATGTAACAACAATTGCAATAACTAAATTGGCCGATCTCATCTGGTCAACAAGTACTATTGGAGGATTCGCGGATCGACTACTTCCTATTTATCAACACTAATCCAGTCTTCCATTCTGATTCCAGCATACTAACTAAGCATAAGTACGACATACGACCCGACCTAGCCCACCTATTCCAGGCATGCCAATTGTACATTATGTATGCATTTCAACTTCTTTTAGACCTCAACAATGCATATGGTCAAATGGTGGACACATGACTACATTTTTTGTATACACAAAATTTTGAGTTGATTGATTGATGCTGATGTTCTGCTAGTGCTAAGCCTATTAGCACCACTCATTGAACAAACTAGAAAAGGTTCTAATAAAGACTGGGGTACTAGCAGCACATGACGTAACTGAGGGGGCATCACACATACCACTAAAAAATTACAAACTCATGCAAAGTAACTAAACCTAAGTATCAATCCGCCCCTATCTCTTAATGACAGGACAAAGTAAGGACTAGAGTCACTATAACATTATGTAACTTAATTTCTCTAAAATAAACTCTTACATAATCACGCTAAGGAAGCGTAAATGCAAAGTTGCAAACAAGTAAGATTAGTAGTAGGGCAGAGGAGCACCTGTGTCATAACAATCACAGTAGACTTTTAAACCTAATTAACCTGGAATGTAAGCAGCAACATTCTAGCTGGTTGGAAGAAAATAAGATATTCGCAATACATAACACAGAGCAGAAGAACAGACACAAAGTAGTAATAATTAAATAGTTAGTCACCAAGACCCGGGACCTCCACTCTTAGCAGGTCCAGCAGGTCCTACTCACGGTCCAGGATGCCGGACCACTGGAGCGTCAACTGTGCATGGGTGCGCCAGACCCCAGAGCAGCGGAACACTGTCCGGCGCACCTTCCCCCAGTGCTGTCGACGCTCCCCGTACCCGGACCCAGACCTGTCACCTGCTGCGAGGGCTGAGGGGAGATGGCGCTGAACAAAGAAGATAAGTGCAGCCAACTCCATCTCCCCAAATAAGGCCCATGCCTGCACCCCTTGCGGGTGCCGCCTTCCACAAGGAAGGCGGTAGCGGCTCTGGCTGCGGCGAGCCCTACCCTTCGGCATTGTTCTGTGGAGAGAGAGACGGGGCGGGAAAGAAAAGGTAATAATATTTAAAAAGGAAGTAAAGGAAATAGCAGGCAATAGAAAAGGAATGAAAAAGTAGCTAAAAAACACAAATAAAGTAGACAAAAAACAAAAATATCGAAGTAGGAAAATAGTTAGAGAGAAAAGAAATAAAAAAGATTTTAAAAAGTGGCTTGAAACAAAGGATTGTAAAGATACAGGGAGGATTGAAAATCAGGGGCCCAGAACCATGCAATAGAGTGAAAAACAAGATGGCCGTGCCCATTGCGACCACGTGCGCAAGTTTGCGCGATATTTTCTCCCCGAGCACGCATAAAGCGGCGCAAACAAGTAAAAGCGTTCCCGAACAGGATATACGTACTGCAAAATGATGCGAGCATGCATTGGGTAAGTTGGCGAGCCGCGATCACGCAGAAAACACCTCGGGTGGGAAAAAAACTTCTGCGTCTTTGCGATATTTCCGCGTGTTTGCGGAGATTTTTAGCATTTTTGCGATATTTTGCAAAAGTGAATTTCGCAAATTCCGCCCACCCCTACACAGTGTGACTGCTGTTGCAATGTCATAGTGACTCTTTCAGTACCATGTAGCAATCCATTCACTAAAGTAAAAGTCAACCAATTAGGAATTCACTCAGTGTCTTTCCTTATAGTACTGTAATCATTCAGTTAGTAAGCATGTACTCATGCACTGAGCCAGGCTTTAGGGCATGGAGTGCTTCAAAGTGCTATGCACTATACATATAGTAGTCTAACAACCTTCACACTTGTGCTTCAGGCCTACAATTCTCCAGTCACTATCCTTACACTCCAGCAAACACACTGTGGCTACTGTTGCAAAACCATAGTGACTGTTTATGTACCATGTACTAATCTATTCACAAAAGTAAAACTGAACCAATTATGAATTAACTCAGTGTCTCTCCTTATAGTATTGTAATCATTTAGTTAATATGCATGTACTCATGCAGTGAGCCAGGTTTCAGGGTTATGGAGTGCTTCAAACTGCTATGCACTATGCATGTAGTGGTTTAACCACCCTTACACTTGTGTTTCAGGCCTACAATTTCTTAGTTAGAATTTATATGAAATGTGTTTGTATAGTAATAGAAAAGTATAATTTATAAAGTGATTAATAATCACTTATTTATGATGATTTTTTACATATACCGTTTATTATCATTAAAATAAAGTTATCATGCCGGAGAAATAAATAAAAAGAAAAGGTCAGAAAAAGGATACTTACTTGAAAAAAGCTCAGCCACAAGTATTGGATGACCAACATAATGTGGCTACAAAGAGAAACATTTCTGGTAAGACCACAAAGAGCTTTATTCAAAATATTACTAGACTTAGAACAAAAACTGAAAATGTTGAAAGCACTGAAAATGTTCCAAGCACAAAAAAGTGCACAGAATAGGAAAGGGAAAAAAGGCAATATACATACAAAGGCTACAACTTACAGCAAAAGAAGAGAAAATCAATACAACGAAATTCGTAAAAAATGTTTTATAATAGAGTAGTACATCATTTGATGAAAGATACGAAGAAATATAAAAAGAGAACACTATTTAAGAAGCATATCGAATCCATTGTTGAAAAGGCTTTTGAAGTAAAAAGGAAACTATTCATTTAGTATTAAACAGAATTTGATCACTAGATCCATTTAATGAAGGCCAAAAGTAAGAAGAAAAGAGTAATTAAGAGAATAATTTTTGTGATTTTTTTTAGGGGAATGGAAACACAGTTCAAGTTCTGAGCCTTTTTTTAGTGAAGAGAGTTATTTTCAGACCAATGATTTGTTGCATGCAGTTGACACCAGTGGTCGAGCTTATGAGGTTAAAAATGGTTGTCCAATTGCGAAAGAGAAAATGGTTCCCAGAAATGCAGAAGAAGTGATAGCTGATGAAGTTCTAGGCAGACGTCCTAAAGCCTCAGTGTACACTTGGGATTGCAGTAGTATTTGTAGTGTACGACAAGAATCTATTGATAAATTACACAGTTTCTTACAAGCATATAGTAAAAAAAGTGTTAAACAAAAGATTAAGGTGTTGCAAGCACTAGACTCTTGCAGAGTGACAAAAAATACTGGTTTGCATGGTCATTCTCTGGCTTGTCTTTCTAAGAAAGTATGTCAAAGTGTTTTTCACCATTTCAGGATGTTGGCAGCACATCATACTCAAATGCGGAAGTTAGTGAGAAGATTGTATTATGCAAAAAGTCCAGCACTAAAGTTAAATGAGTTGAACAGTGCTCTTTTGCGTGGGTCAGTATCAGATGTGAAAAAGGTTTGTGATGATATTGAGTTTTGTTACTTTGGTCCTGAACAAGAGAGTGAAGAAACTCAAACATTAATGGAAGAAAATATTGTAGAGAATGTTGAACATAGTTGTACAAAACATTTTGAAAGTAAAGTTACAAAGTTTAGGGTGATTTCAGGTGGAAGGACACATTTTTCTTGTATTTGTTGTCGGTGAACTCACTATAAAAATCAGACTAGAAGTGTTTATCTATATTTTAAAAGTGAAAAAGAAAATAATGATAAGTGGAAGGAATTTGCAACTTCTTTGTTGGTAGAGAATTGTTTTGATTTGGGTTCTGATCAGAATATTTGTAAATATTGTTATAACAAATTAGATGAGAATAAAATGCCCGCTAGAGCTGTGCATAATAATTTAGTTAGTTGCTATTTCTTCAGAATTGATAGATTTAAACACCTATGAGTCTATTCTCATTCAAAGTGTGCACCGTTTCAGGCTATTGTTCGTAAGGAGCCTAAAACAGGTAAATTGCCTAATTCAGATTCACAAAGAGGATTAAAAGGAAGAGTTGTGTATTCACCGTTTGATTTAAAGAAAAATATTGAAACTATTGGTGTAGACAGTGTAGAAAGTGAACCACTAGTTATTCTTGTTAATGGTGTGCCAACTAAGAATAAGAATATCTGGCAGGAGTTAGTGGATGTTAGAAAAGTGCAAAAGGCAACATTGTATCTGATAAAAAACAATGAGTACTATAGAAATGTGTATGTGGGAGAAGAAGAAATAGTTTTAGCAGAAGATACTGAAACGTCAAGTGGACAAATTGAAAAAGTGGACATGTTAAGATGTGAAGAAATCTATGAACATTACAGTGTGCATCCACTTCATTCAAAAGAAGTGATGGGGAACACTATTGAGTTGTTCCAAATGAAAAAAGCAAAAGGAAGTCCTATAAGTGTATGGGAAGAGAGCTTGGAAGCTCGTTGTTTTCTGCAGTTATTCCCAACTGGAAAAGAAGTACAGAATGATGAACGTCCTGTGCAGATTCCAGCATCTGAATATCGGATAACAAGATTATATGCAGAAGATCCAAGATTTCGACAATGTATTCCTTATATATTTCATCTTTTGTTTGAGAGTGACTTCTCTGGACTTTCATATGCAGTCAATCACATTTAAAAAACTGGAATACATCTGCAAAATGTATCGGTAAAAGATTTTATGGATAAAGTGCACCAGAGAGATGATCATTTAGAATCTCAGCTCATTAATCTGGTGGCATGTCAGCGTGGGACTAATGAATATTGGTACTGTCATCACGGAGAACTGAAATGTAGGCCACGGAACTTAGGAACTCCTACATGGTTCCTTACCCTAAGCTGTGCTGAGTATGCTTGGGATGATTTACTTGAATTTCTTCGAGAGGCAAATTGCAATATAAAAAATATTGAATACAAGACACCTGGGGAATTGTGCTCTTTGGATCCTGTTAATATATGCAGGTATTTCAATCATAGATTTGAAGCTACGATATCTTTTATCTACAATAAAAAAAATCCACCTATTGGAGAAGTTGTGGATTTATTGGGAGAAAGGAGTATCAAGCAAGAGGTGCTCCTCATATACATATGCTGTTATGGATTAAGGACGCAACCAAATTTGGAAAAGTTGCGGATGATACTGTTTTGACTTTTATTGAACAATATGCAACATGTGCTGTACCCAAAAGCACAGAAGAAAGCAGTCAGTAATTACTTTATTCGGTTTCAAATGATAAAAAACCATAAAAGTAAATTCATGAAATGTCAATACATTTGTCAAAGAAGGGAACAATAAATAATTACATTTAAAATACAATTTGGTTAAAATACGCAACAAGGGAATTAAAAAGGAAAGAAAACACCAAGTTTCAATTATAGGTTCTTTCTGTGTTGAATACAAAATTAAAAAAAAGCTAACAATGTTTAGTGCAAAGAAATTAAACTCGAGGAGTTGGAGAACCAGGAGGGCGGGGCGACATTGACGTAGTCCTAGACTTTTTAAAATTGGAACAAGATATCTCTTTCTAGGTTCTAGATAGAATTTACAGAATAGAGTCAAATGTAGGGTAGAATGGGGAGAGGTACCATCACAAGGGCATTGACAAGGCGACTACGACCAGTCATTAACTTTAGGGAATGTGACTAGCCGAAAAAAAGTATTTAGCCTGAACCGAGTCAGGAGAAATCTGTCGTAACTGCTTAGGTTCCAAGTTAGATAGGGCTGAATCAGCATAGAAGTTTGAATCAATAGCGCGTGCTGAGCCCAGGATTTGCTGGCTTCGACAGGCAGATGGAGCTCCGCTAAGAGGGCTAGACGTTGATTTGTCAACACTTTTCTGGAAATTAAGTCCATTGCTAGCGGATTAAGATAGAGTTTCTCCAACCCCATATCATGGAGGAACCCCTTAACATATCGGAGCCAGCCAATCCTGTTAACATTATCCAGCTGAAGACAATCTCTCACAATACTCTGGGTGAAAACCAGCTTATCAGAAGTCCATAAGTAGTGCCATGGGAGTATGGGTTTGACCTTAATTATGTCAGTACTATAGGGCAAGCCCAACTCTAGATGTGAACTGAATGTTGAAGTGCCCTGGGGAACCGCAAGCAGGAACTTCAGAAAACTGTTTTCCACTATTTGTAGGGAATCTGCCTGGACATAGCCCCACACCCCAGCCCCGTAAATAGCGGTACTGATACATTTGGCCTGGTAAATGCGGATCAGCTCCTTGGGGGCTCTTCTTCCCAATCTCTGTATACATTTTACCAGGGCCATGGTTGATTTTAAGAACTGCAATTTTCTTGCCTCAATAGCTTTTTTCCAAGTGCCCTTTTCATCTAATAGTAATCCAAGGTATGGGTAGGTGGGGGTATACTCTACGCTGTTAATATAAATTGCTCTCTTTTTTCTTCGTTTGTGGCCACAGTTCATAATAAAGGTTTTTTTAATATTTATTTTTAGCTCTAGATTTGACATAAATGAATTATACCTGGACAGTGAGCGCTGAAGTTCAACGGAGTTGCGGGCGATAATCACTGCGTCATCCGCGTAAAGGAGAGCGGGATTCAGACGATGGTGAATTATGGGTAGGTCCTTGACTCCCTTCAACATCGCCTCTTCTAGACCATTTGTATACAAAGTAAAGAGGAAGGGGGCCAGAACACAACCCTGTTTGACTCCCCGCTCGACCCTAAATGGTGCTGTCAGCTCACCCCCCGTGCCAAATCGCACTCGAGCTGTGGCGTTCGAATACATTTCTCGTAGAAATTTAACTAGCTGTTGGTCAACTCCCATTGCTGTTAAAATAGTCCATAACCTCAAATGACCCACGCAGTCGAACGCTGTGGTAAGATATATGTTGGCCAAATGGAGGGAGGCTCCCTCCTTTTGCGACCACATATTTACCCTTGAGTAAAGACAAGTTTAGAACCTGCTCAGTGGTACCCAAACCTTCCCCGAATCCGTACTGGATATCGGATAAGATCTTATTATCTTTGGACTATAGCTGTAGTCTTTCTAAGATAATGCACCCCACTCTTTTTCCAAAGGAATCCAGTAAGGAAATAGGGCGGTAGCAAGTTGGATTAAGATGGTCACCCTTTTTAAATACTGGGATCAAGGTGGATTTTGACCATGAATCCAATAAACCAATTTTGCAGGTTGCGTCTAGTACCCTGAGTAAAATTGGGGCCCAAAGATCTATGTTAAATTTATAGAGGTCAACCGGGACCCCGTAGGGGCCTGGAGCCTTTCCCCCTTTGCTAGCACTTAAAGCATTCTCGACTTCATTTATGGTGAAATCTAGAACAATCGGAAAGGAAAAGGGGCTAATTCTATCGAAATTCGTCCCTGAAGGGCGCTGTTCTATCATTGAGTTATCTGGGATCCCAAATATTTTAGAAAAATGGGCGATACAACATAATTCGTCTATTGTAACCTCTATTTTGTTTGAATCACTAGGACCTGACAAGAAAGGAGTATTTATCACTTTCCAAAAAGCGGCACTGTCATTTAGCAGCTTTTATGTAATTCTGCCCAAAGTTCCTCCTTTAATTCTAGTTTTCTTGCTCGTATAGCTTTATTATAGATTTTCCTAAATTGAGCAATCTCTTTCCTGTCTATGGATGGTGCGTTAAGGGTTTTTTCAGATTTGAGTAGGCTTTTGTACAGATGGAATTAAACCAGCCAACCTGGTTATTTTTTGCTCCCTTGGTTTTAGTAATTAGAGCTTTTTGAATGGAGTTAGACACTATCATACAGTTATCAATAATCTCCTGTGGGGACGAAAGATCTGCCAAACAGGTGTTGATTTCTGAGATGGAATTCTTAACTATTTTTTCTGTGATCTCTTCCGGGTCGACCTTGGCCCACTTCAGGGCATAGCCGTTCAACCTAGCCATAAGTATATTTTCCTCCCCATAAAGATTTCTCTCTTTTTCCCTTCCTCCTATCGACGGGAGGGAGAGAGTGACTTATATGGGGAAGTAATCACTAAATACGCAGTAAATACGAAGTTTGAGATATAGGAAGAGGCAGTATTTGTTAAAAGGATAACATCTATACAACTAGAGGCGCCTTTACCATTAAAAGGTGATGTCAGTGGAACTATGGGCGATACCAATTCGTTGGCCAAGGTTAGTTGGAGGCTCAAAATCATTTCATTTAGACAAGCCCCGCTTTGGGAATGGGTAAAGTGGGTAATGCTGATATTCTCGTCTACCAGGCCACATATGATTCTATCTTTATGTGAACAGAGTGTCAGATTAAAGCATGGGTTCTCACAAAATTTCTCTTGGGGGCCAAATTTACAGTGTGGTTTGTGGCTGAGGGCCGCACCGGTGGGGGCGGGGTCATAGGATGAGGAGGCGGGGCTAAAGCAAACAAAAATTGTGACCATGAGGTTAAACACAGGTCCCTGCAGCAGACACCTTCGTCCACTGAGCCACCAGACCCAGCATACACACATCTTTCTCTCTCTCCCTCCTACTCTCCCTCCTTCTCTCTCTCTCCCTCTCTCTCCCTCCCTCCCTCTCCCTCTGTGTCTCCCTCCCTCTCTCTCCCTCTGTGTCTCCCTCCCTCCCTCTGTATCTCCCTCCCTCTGTGTCTCCCTCCCTCCCAGTGTGTCTCCCTCCCTGTCTCCCACTCTCCCTCTGTGTCTCCCTGCCAGTCTCCCACTCTCCCTCTGTGTCTCCCTTCCAGTCTCCCACTCTCCCTCTGTGTCTCCCTCCCAGTCTCCCACTCTCCCTCTGTGTCTCCCTCCCTGTCTACCACTCTCTGTTTCCCTCCCTCCCTCTGTGTCTCCCTCCCTCCCTCCCTTTGTGTCTCCCTCCCTCAGTGTCTCCCTCCTCCCTCTGTGTCTCCCTCCCTGTCTCCCACTCTCTGTTTCCCTCCCTCCCTCTGTGTCTCCCTCCCTCTGTGTCTCCCTCCTTCCCTCTGTGTCTCCCTCTCTCCCTCCCTCTGTGTCTCCCTCCCTCCATGTCTCCCTCCCTCCCTCTGTGTCTCCCTCCCTGTCTCCCACTCTCTGTTTCCCTCCCTCTGTGTCCCCCTCCCTCCCTCTGTGTCTCCCTCCCTCCCTGCCTCCCTCCCTCTCTCTGTGTCTCCCTCCCTCTCTCTGTGTCTCCCTCCCTCCCTGTCTCCCTCCCTCTCTCTGTGTCTCCCTCCCTCCCTCTGTGTCTCCCTCCCTCCCTTTGTGTCTCCCACCCTCCCTCTGTGTCTCCCTCCCTCCCACTGTGTCTCCCTCCCTGTCTCCCACTCTCTGTTTCCCTCCCTCCCACTGTGTTTCCCTCCCTCCTTCTGTGTCTCCCTCCCTCCCTGTCTCCCTCCCTCTCTCTGTGCCTCCCTCTCTCCCTCTGTGTCTCCCTCCCTCCCTCTTTGTCTCCCTCCCTGTCTCCCACTCTCTGTTTCCCTCCCTCCCTCCCTCTGTTTCTCCCTCCAGCCCTCTCTCTGTGTCTCCCTTCTCCCTCCCTCTGTGTCTCCCTCCCTCCCTCTGTGTCTCCCTCCCTCCCTCTGTGTCTCCCTCCCTCCCTCCCTCTCTGTCCTCTCACCTGTGTGTGTGTGTGTGTCAGCCCTCAGCCCCGGCTGAGACAGCTTCCCCGGCCGCACGCACACAGCCCCAGCAAGTACTTCATAGGCCCCTGCAGCTCCCCTCTGACAATCACTGGAATCCCCCAGCCCCCACAGAGCAGAGTCTGAGTCCGCGCTGCTGCGGCTGTATTTGCGAACACTATTTAATTTATTTATTTCTAAACACAGGTGTCTGCAATGTCCGCGGGCCGCCCAGGAAGGCTTGCCGGGCCGCCACCGGCCCGCGGGCCGCACTATGAGTACCCCTGGATTAAAGTCACCTCCCCAAATGATAATGGGATGTTTTCCTTGGTGTTTAGCATTAAAATTTAAAAGAAAAATACGGATTTCCTTTAGGGTATCAATCAACTGAAACTGAGGTAAGTTGTTATGAAAATTAACTAACACAAGGAGGTCCAATTTATTTATATCAATCAGAATTATCTCATAATTGGTCTCAATTTTTAAGGCAGTTATTTCCCGGACTTGAATTAGGTTGGTAATATACACCACTAGGCCTCCTTTTGCACGTCCTGATGGAGATCGTGTTGCGGGAGAGAAATAGGTTTTATAGCCATTTAGGTGAATGGGTAAAATAGCCCATGTTTCTTGTAGGCATATAGGGGTCGATTAGGATCGCGGTTTTTCCGCATCCTCGGGGCCGGCGGAAGGCACCGCCGGCCCAGAGGATGCGGAAAACCGCAGCGGACTGACCAAAGACCCACCGCCACATTAGGATGGCTGGTGGGTCCTGGTTTCCGTCCGCAGCTTTTCCGCTGCGGCTGGCTTACAACCGCGGCGGAAAAGCTCTAATATGGTGATGGTGTCTGTCAGACACCGTCCACCATATTAGGATGGCCTGTAAAGTATGCCTTTCCGCGGCGGGTTTTCCGCCGTGGAAAAACATACGGAACTTCACTGCGGGGGCCCGTTGCGGGCCCCCTTGGTGAAGGGGGGGTGGGGGGTGCACATGGGGGGTACCTATGGTACCCCCCTGCATTTGCATGCAGAAAGCGGCAGGCACCGCGCGGTGCCTGCCTCTTACTGCATGCAAATGCAATGCGTGCATTTTTAACATTGCGGCGGGTGCAGCTTGAAGCTCCACCCGCCGCAATGTTAAAAATAGAGGATGTGACCGCAACCCTTGCGGTCACATCCTAATTGCACAGGAGGGAACTCCGCATGCCATGCGGAGGTTCCCTCCTGCTCTGGGGTCGCGGACGGACGCAAGTCCGTCCGCGATCCTAATGACCCCCATAATGCCATAATTCATGGTGAAAATGAGCCACTTACCTAGGTTTGCCTTTGAAAGAAGGCCAGCGATGTTCCAAAAAATAATTTTGAGCGGAACCCCACTCTTGACACGTTCATCTGATGAGGGGGGTACTGAGTGATCTCTAATTTTGTTTACCATGTATACATCAGGATGAATGCCCGCGATAGTAATGGGGCTATCATTTAAAAGAAAGTTGAGCTTGGAAAGAAGATACGGTGGGAAGTTTAATTATCGGGGAAATATGCTCACGTTCTAATGAGACCAAAATAGGCTCAGGGAACTTAGACGAAAGGTTTACCATCCTATCTTCTTCCAAGAAATGTTTAGAGGGGAAAATAGGGAGATTAACCCAACTGTTTACCTCGTTGAGACCTAAAATGGTCCCATGACCGTGAGTTAGTTGTCAGTCTATTTCCTCAAGAAGGGATAGCTGCTCGTACCTATTTGAAGTTATAACTGAACCGTTTCCTTCTCTCCTGAAGCTTGCTGTAGGTTTATAAAAGAAACCCAGGGGAAGGGCCGTTATATTTGGATAAAGAAAGGGGAGAAGTTCTTTGTTGTTTAAAAGAGAACAAACCATTCGTGGGGTCCTGAAATTATCAGCAATACAAACACCCTGAATTGATTTGTGTGAGGAACCAAGCCAGCCCACCCTGCGCACCATAAGTATTTTGTTTATATGATCGGGGTTGAAGCGCTTGTATTTAGTCAGCCAATCTGCCACTTTATTTCGAAGAGATGGCCAGGATTCAATCTGTCCTTGTTTTAACGCAGGGATCCCCGTAAGGATTAGAACAAATGGACATGAAGCTGGTGGTAGATCCAGATTTACTGGATTCAATCGAATTGTGGGGTTAGTTTGATGTTCCCTGTTTAGTAGCCCTAGTCTACTGTTGTACTCTGGCCTAAAGGTAGACGTTGAGTTGGGAAGCACTCGATCGTGTCTTTTTGGAAATTCTATGTGAGGCTCCCTTAATGGGCCTGGGATAATCCTATGGGAATTCTGCCTGAGACCTTCTTTTTGCGTGATAGCACCATCCCTGTCGTGCTGTATATAATTTAGATTTTATGGAGGTGTTCTGAATGACTCTAGATCCTCTTTTAATAGATCTAACTTCCGCTCTATGCTACCGAATCTTTCATTTATAAAATAAGTTACTAAAGTCATCATAGCCTTGGTATGTGCTTCTAAGAGGCCTCTAATGAGCTCTTCAACAGCTGTATTAGGGTCGTGGGACGTTGATGGGAACCTTTTATATACGGGGTTAGTGATTCTGAGTGAGGTACATGGTCACTATCAGTTTCCTCTATTTGACTTTCTACCGAGTGCGTTCCTATGGGGTTAGAGCATTGAAACTCCTTTTTTCTCCCCCCTTTACCCCCCTTTGTTCCTGTTTACTTTGAGCTTATTGTAGACCCTTTCTTTGGTTTAGATTGATTCCGGGTTTGTGGGCCTGCCCCTACTAATATGGGATGTTCGGACTCTCTGTGATGACTCGTGGATAGATGAATTTGAGGAGGCGGGTTAGGGGTAGGGTTTTTTTGTCAGATAATGACCGTTGGAGTTAATGATCTATTAGTTTCTATCTCCCTGGATAATGGGAACAATGTGGGGTCAAGGGAGAGTCTTCGCTTCGCTAATTCGATCTCATGTGTAAGGAGCGATTCAGATCTAACCAAGAAAACCTCTAGAGTGCCCACTGTGCCCTTTCGTTTCTCTATCGTTCCTTTGGAGTGATGGTCTTTGCCCGGCACGTGCCCGCACGCGTCCCACGAAGCAAGAGCCACGAGCCGCTATCTAGTGTGGGGAGGCAGAGCAATAGGAGACACAGGTGAGGGTAATTCAGGGGCTCCTGGGAGTGGTAGTCCGGCACCCTCCAAACACACAAATGGTCCAGCAAGAGTCCGTGGCTGCGAGCGTCTCCCGCGAAGCGGGGGCTGTGAGCCGCTATCAAGTGCGGGGAGGCGGAGCAATAGAAGACACAGGTGAGTGTGATTCAGGGGCTCCTGGGAGTAGAAGTCCAGCACCCTCCAAATACACAAATGGTCCAGCAAGAGTCTGCGACTGCGAGCGGCTCCCACAAAGCGGGGGCCGCCAGCCGCTATCTAGCGCGGAGCAATAGGAGACACAGGTGAGGGTAATTCAGGGGCTCCTGGGAGTAGTAGTCCGGCACCCTCCAAACACACAAATGGTCCAGCAAGAGTCCACGGCTGCAAGCGGCTTCCGCGAAGTGGGGGCCGCGAGCCGGAATCTAGCGCGGGGAGGCGGAGCAATAGAAGACAGAGGTGAGGGTGATAAAAGGGCTCCGGGGAGTAGTAGTCCGGCACCCTCCAAACACACAAATGGTCCAGCAAGAGTCTGCGACTGCGAGCGGCTCCCGCAAAGCGGGTGCCGCAAGCCGCTTTCTAGCGCGGAGCAATAGGAGACACAGGTGAGGGTAATTCAGGGGCTCCTGGGAGTAGTAGTCCGGCACCCTCCAAACACACAAATGGTCCAGCAAGAGTCCACGGCTGCAAGCGGCTTCCGCGAAGTGGGGGCCGCGAGCCGGAATCTAGCGCGGGGAGGCGGAGCAATAGAAGACAGAGGTGAGGGTGATAAAAGGGCTCCGGGGAGTAGTAGTCCGGCACCCTCCAAACACACAAATGGTCCAGCAAGAGTCTGCGACTGCGAGCGGCTCCCGCAAAGCGGGTGCCGCAAGCCGCTATCTAGCGCGGAGCAATAGGAGACACAGGTGAGGGTAATTCAGGGGCTCCTGGGAGTAGTAGTCCGGCACCCTCCAAACACACAAATGGTCCAGCAAGAGTCCACGGCTGCACTCAGCACTTGCACTCGCTTTGCTTACTTAACGATTTTCTAGCATTTGGCACTAGGCTTGAGTGTTACCTCGTTTGTTGCAGCCTTCTGCCTTCAGCCCACGCCGCCTCTGCCCTCCGTCACCAGCGCTGTCTCGAGTAGGAGACTGCACTCTCGGCAGCCCGACCGCGGTATGACCACAAATTCGGCTCTCAGTTTCGGTGTGTGATTTTCGGGCCGATTTCTACTAAATTCAGGTGGCTTCCAGAAACCGCGGCTGCTCTCGGAGGTAGTGGCCGCAGCTGCAGTTGGTAGCAGGAACGTGGACGCAAACAGGCTACGCCCCCTCCTCCACCTCAGTCAGTGACGGAGAAGAGCTTTCAGTGGAAAACAACTTAAGAGCACAAGTCTTACGATTCCAAAGCCACTGATGTGGAAAATACTGTCGACGAAAGTACAAATCTAAGGATAAGTTCTACAAAAAATGTTGTTTTGCATTTCCACGTCCTGTTATATCCAAAAGAAGAGTGAACAGTTTTATGTCATCTTTGCAACATACCATCACAAGGAAGTCTCCAAAAAATACCTACAACTTAAGAAGAAATAGAGAGTTAAAATACATAAATGACTACAACCCATTCATTTTGTTCATGTGGAATGCTAACATGTATATTCAGTATGTTGCGGACAATTCCATTGTTGTTGCTCAATATGTAACGTCCTATATTACAAAATCAGAAAAGACGGATTTCTCACGGGAAGACTCTAAGTAAGAAATTATATAGTTTCAGATTGAAGATGTTATCCCATTGAGAAATCGGAGCATATGAATGTTCAGATCGGTTATCATCTGCAAGTCTATACTCCAAATCTAGAAGAACCATTTGGGTGAGTCTAGGTCTTGCAGCAATGCGAAATCGAGTACTGAAATCTGTACAAGAAATTGAATATTTAGCAGAAAAAGATCGAGAAAGTACAGATATTTTAAAAACGAATATGTTGGACACATATTACCCAAACAGAAGTCATCATCTTGAGAACATGTGTCTCTATGAAGTGAAGCAAACACTTTTAAACGGAATACTACAGAGAACATCAATGATGGAAAATATGGAGTCATTGGTTCCAAAGGATGTTTGGTGAAACAAAAAAGGAAATTTGATTAATCACAGAAAGCTGATTTGCGACACTGCTGATAAAAGGGAGTTTTACTATTTAGCCCTTTTACAACTGTTCAAACCATGGCATTCAAAACTGGAATTACTTGGAGTTTTCCAGAGCTATAATGATTCCTTTGATGCTTGTAAAGATAGTATACAATGCAGTGCTTTTTCAAATTCTGTGAAAATGTTGAACAATTAAATTGATCAAGAAGCTGCAATTGCAGCTGAGATTGCTAGAGACAGTTCTCAAGACAGTCAAAGTTCTGCTGCGCTGAGTCAAAATCCACTAGGACAACCAATTATGAAAATGAAGCAGCAATTGACATGAATGAGGTGGAAACAGCAATGCATCAAGCTCAAGAAGATGTAACACACATAGCAAACTTGGAAGAACAACTAAATGTTGAACAGAAACAAATATATCAACAAGTGAGACAACAGATTGGCCATGGATTACTTCATGAAAAGAAAGAGTGCTCATGCACGTCATTTCAACCTATCCGAATGTACGTGAATGGACAAGCTGGAACAGGAAAATGTTTTTTAATTAAAGTAATTACAAGTTATCTACAGAAAACTACTGAGTCACATTTGTCTTGTGTTGTCACTGCTCCAACTGGGTTGGCAGCACACGACATTAAAGGAATTACTTTACATCGTTTACTAATGCTACCAGTAGAGCATGAAAACAAATTGGAATACCACAAGCTATCTGGAGAAGCTTGTTGTGAAGTTTCAAGAGTCTTGATGAAAATGAAACTTCTCATTATTGATGAGGTAAGCATGGTATCAAACTTAATGCTTGCCTTTGTGCATTTAAGAATGCAACAAATTCTTAAAATAGAGTATGACGTGTTATTTGGAGGAAAACACGTCATAGTTTTTGGAGATCTACTGCAACTGACCCCTGTAGAAGGACAACCAGTATTTAAAACACTTGCGCATGAAGACACCAGAAAGTCTCTGGGTAGTGTTGGAAACGTGAACATTTGGTCATATTTTGAATACAAAGAACTCATTAAAAATATGCGACAGGCAAATGATGTTGATTATGGAACTATTCTCCAAGATATAAGAGTTGGACTACTGACTGAACATGGCAAACAAGCTTTGCAGAGTCGATTACTTTACAATTTGTTTCCAAATGAAAATGTAGTTCCTGAGAAAATATACATGAAAATTGCAGAAAACAAATCTTTAATCTTCTTAATGCCAACACTGTGTGAGTGTTCTATATTCAACAAACAACTTTTGAAGCTAGAAAATGAAGAAATAATAAAAATGGAAGTCATCGATAAAATAGAGCATGAAGGAATCACTATTTTTTTGACAGAAATATTGAAGACAAAATTGGATTCTTTAGAAAAATCAATATCTAAAACTGCTACTTTAGAAAAGAATCTATATGCATGTAGAAACTGTCGAGCCATTTTAAGGTATAATTTAGACGTAGAAAAAGGTTTAGTTAATGGAGAAATGAGCAAAGTTGTGGATTTTGTTAATTATCAAAATAAAGATGGTATTGAATTCTTAAAAATGAAATTTGATCAGATTGAAGAAGTTAAACAAATTGGTTGTTGTTCAGTTCGTTTTTTGCTTGTTAAAGATTTATATGTCCGTAGAAAACAGTTTCCAGTTTCTCTGGCATTTGCAGTGACTATTCATAAATCTCAAGGTTTAAGTGTTGACAGTGCTTTAGTGAATATTGGAAATAGTGTGTTTAAAGAGGGTATGGCAAATGTTGCTTTGTCGCGAGTCAGAACATTATCTGGTTTGTTTTTGATTGATTTAGATGACACAAAGATTACTGCAGATGCAAACTGTGTCAAAGAGTATTATAGATTAAGAAGAACAGATGCTCCCAATTTAGGTCAATATCCTGTATTTGAAAAGCGTGTGGTTGGTTGAAAAAGAAGGTATGAGAATATCTGTACTGAAGGTGTAGAGAAGGGAAAAAAACAAGATAATGTTGTGATTGCAAGCAAAAAGAAAAAAGGACACTGTTGAAGAGATTGTCGGTTATCAGTTTGAAAATATTTCTGGTGTCAACTGCTATACTAATGTAGTGGTCAATGTTGTTTTTTTTCTTGAAGGCTTGCAACAGCAAATTATGGAGAATCGGGAAAAAAGATTTTGGGCCAGATGTAGGTAGCCAAATACCGGTCGGTAACGGCCGAAAATACAGAATTTCGGCCGTTACCGACCGGTATTTGGCTTTTGAGATGTAGGAGCCCAAAAAAGACCGATTCGGTAAATACAAGTCGGTAATTTACCGAATTGGAAATTACCGAATCGAAATTTACCGATTCGGAGTTTACTGATTCGAAAATTACCGATTCGGAAATTACCAAATTCTTATTTACCAATTCTGTAAATAAGAAATGGTAAAAAATGAGTTTTGAGATGTAGGAAACCTCTAAAATACCGAATTTCATGAAATTCGGTATTTAAGAGTCGGTATTTACCATGGATTGAAAGCAGGTGGTAACCAGGTGCAGGCTATAAAAAAGGCCCCAAAATGCAACAGTGTGACCAGAATGGGTGCATTCTAAGTGATAGCAAGGCGGCTACAGCTACAGGCAGCAGGAGAGAGGGTCTGGAGAAGGGAGGAGCAAGAGTACAGACAGAGGATAACGCTCTTTTAACTCACTGAGCCAGAGATACTGCAAAGGTACAGGCTACACCCCGAAACCATCCTGGACTTGATCAGGGACCTCCACCCACTTTTGGAGCACCCAACCCCAAGGGCGCATGCCATCCCACCCCATGTGCAGGTGCTCTGTAGCCTTCACCTGCTTGCATCTGGGAGTTACCAGGGGGTGATTGCTGTGGTAGGTGGTGTGTCACGGAGCTGCCTGTCCCGTTTTTTCAGGAACTTTCTAGAGGCTATGATGCAGAGGATGCATCATTACATCTGCTTCCCTAACAAACACACGGAACTGCTGAAGACCAAGACTGAATTTTATCAAATTGCACAGTTCCCACACGTCATCGGCTGTATTGATGGCACCCACATCCCTATATGCCCACCTTTTGCCACAGAGTACATATACAGAAACAGGAAGTCAACCCACTCTATCAATGTACAGGTAATCTGTGATGCCAACAACATAATCACAGACATTGTGGCCAAGTTCCCAGGAAGTACCCACGACTAGGTAAAACACTATGACACACCCTGATAGATATTGCATATGTATGTGTATGTGTGCATTTGAGTAATGGCTTTCTCATTTACAAATAGGGGATAGTGCATATGCCGTCTGCTCATTCATCCTGACACCCTACCTCAAACCTTCAACCCCCAGCCAGAGACGATACAATGTGGCACACAAATCCACTAGGAATGTTGTGGAGCACACCTTTAGGATGTTAAAAAGCAGGTTCCGCTGCCGCCACAAATGTGGAGGGGCACGGCAGTACTCACCAATCATCTGCTGTAAGATAATTGCAACTTGTGCAATGTTGCACAACCTTGCTACAAAGAAGGGCACAGAGGTGGAATTGAGCGACTATGAGGACCACGATGATGAACATGCACTGCCTGAACCAAACACAGCAGGAGTTGTGATTACAATAGATGGCAGACAGAGATGGGCAGAGATCACAAGGAACTTTTTTTGAGTAAATAAAGAGACACAGACAGGTGGAGTATGCACCCCATGAAGTTTAATATTTGGTTCTACGCAGGTACTCTAAAGCACAAATGTGCAACACAAAAGTCATCCATTCAATAATGGTAATCCTGGCTTACTTCCCCATTTAAGGTCATGGAGTGTGGGCTGTACAAGTCATTTCCGGCAACGCCTACCAGTGCCAGATGAAAGTGGCTGGCTGTCTGCACTGGGTGTTTGGGCTGTTGGCTCACCATGGTGCCTGCTGCTCCTCCGTGTCTCAACAACAAGGGGGCTTGTCATGCTGCTCCTACTGGTGCTATCCTCACTTTCTGATACATCCAGAGCAGCAGTTTGTGCTGTCTGTGCATTAATCAGCACCTCTACAGCACTGGTCACCCTTGCAAGGCCCCTAGATACCTCATTGCTGCTGTGTGTTAGTCCCTCTTGCATGTTGATGCATCGTCTGCATAGAAGGGAAGTGGATGTGGCCCGGCGGTTCATTGCCTTAGTTTTTTGCTGCGCATGCTGTCTGTCCTTACGCCTTGCTAACCTGTCCTGGTCCAGTTTAGTGCACAGAAGCTGCACCAATTGTGTCATGTCCCGCACACCTGAGGCCATCTCCCGCATCCCTGCAGCCATCTCCCTCATACCAGATCCCATCTCTTTGTTCTCCTCAACCAGTGCACTGATGCCCTTCCCTATGTTTTCCATATTTGTATTCAGGTGCTTCATCTGGCGTTGCACCGACTGGATGGCCTTCCCCTGCATTCTTTGGATCTTGACCATGCTACCCTCCAGCCCACGGAAGACACTGGGACCCTCCACATGTTGTGCAGCACTGCTGTCTCTGGGCCTGCGGCGTCTGGTACCTGTACTGGCACCCTCTGCACTGGACAGCTGTGTGGCAGTGCTTCCTTCCCCAGACAAGGTTTGAGTGTCATCCCCCTCCATTTGACCTGCTGACGTTTCCATTTCAACCAGTGGAGCTACTGCATGCCTCTTTGCGGCAGTGACGCAGGCAGTTCAGGCGAGGACAGTAGCAGAGGGGATCCTAAATGTTCTGGGGACGCCTGCAAATGTGGAGATATTTCAAGGTCTTGGGATGGTGGCAGTGGTGTTGATGCACCAGTGACCTCTGTGACATTCTCTGCACTTGTGCCTGCCTCCTGGCTGTCATCCCTCTGTGGTGCAGTGCCTTCCTTCTCCCTGGTACACCTGCGATATGTCTTGCCTGTGGACATGACAGCGTATATTAGCTCTGTGCTCCTGCTTCACTGCTTCTACAATTAAATTAATCACACTGAAATACTGTACATATTGCCTCAGCTTGATTGTGACTGATATGTTTTGCCTAACTTGTTGCTTGCTGTGCTGTATGACATGGTGGTTCAGCTACCGACCAGTGTTTACGGCGGTAGCTAACGGATAGGATTTCTCCCCCTCGTTATTCAGTATCGAGCGTAAGGATTGAACAGAATGGACTAAATTGCCGACTTGGTTCTTATTTGTGGCGTCCATTGCTGTAAGTGTATAAAGACCCTTAGAGCCACCCAGAAGAGACTTGCGTTCTTCAGACTTTCCGGCTAATACTGCTAATGTATTCATTATGTTTGCCCGTTTAGTCCTGATGAGGCCTGGATTTATAAGAGGCTGAAACGCGTCTACACAGTTTTGTTGAAGGCACCAACACAAAAAAAGAGTTTTTGACTTGTATGACAAAATAAGGATTTAGTAGTGTCAAAGAGAGCGAGGTTAAAAATCCCTAACCTTAGACGCTCCTGTTGTTTTGTCTTGGTGATCTGTAAATAAGGAATGTTGTCAGAGATATTGTAGATATACATCCTTTCTTTCTAAATAAATTGGGCCAAAGAACTTTAAATTTGGTTCAAAACAATTTGTATATAAGTGTAAATGTACTAGTGGTGTTTATTTTGTATATATGTACAAAGTGTGTATATTTATGTTAAATGTGAAACAATAATATGTCATGAAGAAACATGGTTTAAATAAAAGGAATATTTAAACCATTTACGTAAAGAGATTGTTTGTGGTTATATGGCTTGTCATTTTGGAGAAACTCTACAAATATAATTTTTGTGGATTAAGTCCTTGGAAAAATGATTTTTCAGAGAATGGATAATTAATGGTATCCAGTCTTAGGAAATTAGACAGACAGACTACGACTCCGTAGGCTTTATTTTCTTGTTTTGATTGTATGACATGGTAGGTCTTTCAATGACTACATTTCCCATAATACATTGCTCCTGTATAGTGCTACCTCTACTGGAGTGGGGTAAACTTTGCCATATAGGGAAAAGCGAAGGTGATGGACTGGGGGTGATTGCTGTGCATGCATCTTACCTTTTCTGGTGGCAGCTCTCGCTGAGCTGTCTGCATCTCCCAGTCCACAGATGCTCTCTGGTTCAATGGTGGACCCCACCAGCTCCTCCAGCTCAGTCAGGGGAGGAGCACGGATATTCCCTCCTCCGGTTTTGTTTGCCTCTATGTGGAGCTCTAGTTTCTCTCTAGACTCGACTCTTTTACCTTTGCGGGAGCACTAGTTTATCGTCCGCCAGGCCAGCATAAGGAGTTCTTGGAGAGCATTGGGGAAGTACTTAGTAACTTGGCTCTCAGTTTTTCAAACTTTACACTACTCGGCGACATAAACCTTCATCTGGACTCCCCCACAGATCCGGGTGCAATTTCTTTTAAAGATACAATGAATATTCTTGACCTTCCATTACTCACCTTGGATAACACACAGGGCAGGACATATTTTGGACTGCATCTGTTGTAACCTAGATACGCTTAAAGTAAATACTCCAATTATACAAGCCTGGTTGGACCATTCATTTATTCCCTTTAACTTCTCAGTAGAGGGGGGTCCCATAGGCAAAGGGCTAGCAAAAACCTTCCAGTCGGGTAAAATGGGTTGGAAAACGATTATTGGACACCCTGATCTGGTCACAATAGCTAGTGAATGTAGTCCTACGATGACAGGAAATCCGATAACAGATAATAAACGTTTGGGGACTGGATGCTTAAATTAAGGGAGAAACCGGGCCCTGTTAGCGTTAGGAATAGGCAAAATCATAATAAAACATCTGCCCCCTGCTTTACACACCTGCTAAAAGAAAAGCAAGGAGAGGTGCGGGCATTAGAACGAAGATGGCGTAAAAACTTCTAAAGCAGGGATCTCAGTATCTATAAAGCATCACAAAGACACTATCATGCATTGATTAAGGTTGCCAAAACAAATTTTTATACGGCAGCCATAGAAGCTGCTAATAATAAACAAAAGGCGATTTTCAAGATCGTTAATGTTTTTAATAATCCAAAAATATTGTTGCAGGAATTCCCCCCTTCTCAGATGCTTTGCAACACCATAGCTGATTTCTTTGAACAAAAAGTGCAGGCCTTTACTAAAGACTTTTCCACGCCAAACCTACAGACTCCAGATGAAGGGAGCCTGGCAGCCACAGACATAGCCTGTATGAAGACTGTTCGGCCTATTAGTATGGATGAAACCCGCCAGGCCATATTGTCGATCAAGTCGGGATCTCCTTTTGATCCCTGCCCCCCTATTCTCTTACATGCCCTTGTGGATACGGTTAATCCCACTATTAACAATATCATAAACACCTCTCTGTTCACAGCAATGATTCCAACGGAGTGGAAACTTGCAGCGGCTAAACCCTTACAGAAAAAACAACCGGCAGACCCTACAACTTTGACAAATCTCTGGCCTATTTCACTTCTTCCGGTCCTATGCAAGTTAATGGAAACATTTGTGAACAGACAACTCACAAATTTCCTGGAGGAAAATAACGTCTGGCACCCTAATCAATCGGGTTTTAGAGCTCAGCACTCCACAGAATCGGCTCTTCTGTTTACCACCAATGCTATTCGCGCTGCTATGGATCAGGGAAAGAAGGCTGTTTTGATATTATTAGACCTATCTGCAGCCTTCAATATGGTCTCACATGCCATTCTTATAGATTGTTTAGTAACATCTGGCATAGCAGGAGACGTATTGGAGTGGATCAAAAATGTCCTGAGTGACAGGCGCCAAGTGGTCACTCTAGGAGACTTTTGTTCTGAAGAAAAAGCCCTCATGTCAGGAGTCCCTCAGGGATCTAGCTTGAGCCGGACTCTCTTCAATGTTTATAAGGCCCCCCTGATCAAGCTGATATCGTCCTTTAAGATTGATTCCATCTCTTATGCGGACGATACGCAGCTTATTCTAGTTCTGGATAAAGATACTAAGGGCGGGGAAGAAAATCTTAAGAACTGCCTCTCAGCCACTTTTGAGGTGGATGAGCAAGAACCATCTGAAATGTAATTCGGGAAAAACGGAAATGTTGCCATTTGGCCCACAAAATTACTTTGTTCCTAAACAATGGTGGCCGGAAGATGCGGAGGTGCCTCCAAATATTAGAAAATATTTTTGGCCTTAGTTATAAATGGGAACATTATTTAGAAAATTGTATGTATACATGTAGCACAAATGTAGACACTGAAAGATTTCTATATTTGACATTTTCGGACTGTAAATCAGTGTCTTTCAAAAAATTAATTAAAGCTGCAAATCAAAACATGGAGTGTAGCCAATGCAAATCAGAAATGTTATGAATAATATTTTTACAAAGATATGGACAATATATAATTTTAATGATGCAACATTGTACAACTGATGGAAGAAAATTGGACACTTTAATAAAAAAAATTGTAGAAAGTCAACTATCAATATCAGGAAGGCCTTTTGTAGCAGTAGCAATAATTTTCCATGATGGTCCTTCCACAACATCTGGACATTACACTCCCTATCTAAAAGTTGACAAAGGCTGAACACTATGTTATGATGCTCAGTTGGTTTTTAAACAATGTTTGCTTAGCGAATTACCAAATTCCTACTTAATATTTTTAAAGCCAAAGTTTTAGGAAGATAGTTCGGCCTCTGAGGAATTTATTATTATTATTTAATAGGATTACCATTGGACAATTTACATAAAAAGGAGTGCAAAAATACTATTTGGCCTCATGGAAAGGTATATGTTTGAATTATGGACTTTTTTTTGCACATTGTCTCGGTGTATATTTTTAACCGGCAACATTTACAGTGTTTATAAATTTAAATGATAAAAATTTCTTAGCAGTAACCATTTTATATATGTGTGATTTGTATTATCCGGTATTTTACTGGGGATGGATTTTTTTTTTTTTTTAAAACAATCTAATTGATTGTTTTTTTTATGTGATGAGTACGATTGAAATCACTGTTTCTAGTGAAATTCAATATCTTCTGAGAACAGCAAAAAAGGCAAAGAAATTACTTTGTAAAATGTTAAAATTATGGTACACGCTCACATATACCACCATTGCAATAGTGATACGAGCCGCACACACGCACGGAGAGTAGGGGTACGGTGTGCTCACGTATTGCACGATTACAATAGTGAGACGATGTGCACACACGCACGGAAAGTAGGGGTACGGTGCACTCGTGTATGGCACGATTACAATAGTGATATGAGCCGCACACATACCATGAATGTTGGGATATGGTGCGTCACAAGCGCTAGCATATGGCACCATTGCAATAGTGATACGAGCCACACACATGCCATGAATGTTGGGTATGGTGCGTCACACGCGCTCGCGTATGGCACCATTGCAATAGAGTGATGATGCGCACACACGCCATGAATGTTGGGGTACGGTGCATGACAGATGAGGGGTTGGCGGATATGACTCCTAGCAGTGCCCAGATATATGAGGGGTGGGTGGATATGACTCCCAGCAGTGCCCAGACATATGAGGAGTGGGTGCACAGGACTCCCAGCAGTGCCCAACAGTATGGGCGTGGGTGCACAGGACTCCCAGCAGTGCCTAACAGTATAGGGGTGGGTGCACAGGCTCCCAGCAGTGCCCAGACATATGAGGGGTAGGTGCACAGGACTCCCAGCAGTGCCCAGACATATGAGGGGTTTGTGGATATGACTCCCAGCCGTGCCCAACAGTATGGGGGAGGGTGCATAGGACTCCCAGCAGTGCCCAGACATATGAGGGGTGGGTGCACAGGACTCCCAGCAGTGCCCAACAGTGTGGGGGTGGATGAAGAGGACTGCCAGCAGTGCCCAGACATATGAGGAGTGGGTGCACAGGACTCCCAGCAGTCCCCAGACATATAAGGGGTGGGTGCAGAGATCTCCCAGCAGAGGCCAACAGTATGGGGGTGGGTGCAGAGGACTCCCAGCAGTGCCCAGACATATGAGGGGTGGGTGCACAGGACTCCCAGCAGTGCCCAGACATATGACGGGTGGGTACAGAGGACTCCCAGCAGTGGAGTAAAGTTTGCCGTAATATTGACAAAAGACTTCCAAAACTTCATCAGCTTTTTCATGGATTTGCCCTATATCATCCTGAATACAATTTGCATAATTAGCTGCTTCTTTTTGTCAAATCTTTTTGGCTAAAATTCGGCCAGTATTTTCTCCCACCTCGTAAACTTGCGAGCGATGTACTGCTATTTCAGCAGCTAATTTACTAGCAAAAGTTTCATACAGCCTTGACTTTTGAATAGCCAGTTCCATCAAAATGTATTCTATATTCTGACCTAAATTAACGGCTATCATTAGGTTAGATTCAAATTCCTGCAGTTTCTTGAGTTCAGCTGCCAATATCTCTCGAATTTTCTGCTGTTTATTAATTGAATAAGACAACGTCTCGCCCCATACCCCCAATTTAAATGCATCCCAGACTACACCTGCGGTTGCGGATCCTCGATTAAAATTAAAGAAATCAGGAATCAACTTCCCCATATGTTCCATATATAATGGATCGGCTCTTAATTTCCGCTCAAATGTCCAAATCCGATTGGGAGGGCTAAAATGTTCCTCTAATTCTTAGATAATAGGGTTATGGTCCGAAATAATTTTGGGAAGAACATCATAACTAGGGGGCATATTACCAAGCAATAGCGATAATTATCGCTATTGCTTGGTTAGAGACAAAAATTTACTGCTGAGCTGCGGCGATTTTTATCGCAAATAAACCTTGGTATTACAAAGGTTTATCGCAAATGCGATAAAAATCGGCCGCAATGCATGAATAGCGCTGAAAAGTCAGCGATATTCATGCATTACCGAGCTAATGCTCTTAGTCATGTTATCCACCTCCCTTTGGATAACATGGCTAAGAACTGCTCAGGGCAGGTGTTAGCTTTTGGAGATATTCACGCTTAGCGCGAATATCTCCATAAGTTGGTAATAGGAGATAGCGATGTTATCGACTGTTTCCAGTCGCTAACATCTTGGCACGCCCACTTTGCATGTCATTAGTGATAAATATCACTGACATGCAAAGTGGGGCCCAAGATGGTCGCTATCTCCTACTCGCTGTCGCTAACTGGTGTTAGCGACAGCTAGGTAATAGGGAGATAATTTTATCTCTGCTTTCTTGGCTTTTAAAGCCAAAAAAGCGGAGATAAACCCCCTTGATAATATGACCCTAGAATCCTTAACACAGCTAGTGGTGATAAAACAGTAATCTAAACGAGCAAATTTCTGATGCGGAGCAGAAAAGAAGGTATAGCTGGGAGAACCGTAACATTTGGCATAGCCTACATCTACTAAACCAAACTCTTTGATTAGCCTCTCATAGCTTTACAAACTTTCTTTTTCCTACCTTTTTCCTACCTTGATACAGAGAGTCACTAGTTATGTCATATTGGCTATCCAGATGCAGATTAAAATCTCCACATAGGATTAAAGGAGAGGGCCATCCAGCAAGCTCAATACTGAGGTGATTCAAAATCTCAGGGTCATCTAAATTAGGACTGTAAACAGCACAAATAGTCCAGGAAGAACCTTCAAAAGACATTTCACAAATCACCCAGCGACCATACGAGTCAACTTTTAGCTGTTTACAAGTCCCCCTTCCTCGTCTTTTCATAATTGCAACACCTCTTGTAGTTGTTCCTTGTCGCGTGCACCCCACAACTTCAATACCTAAATCTCTCAACCAGTGCCTATTGTTCCAGGATAAATGTGTTTCTTGCAAACACAGTGGTACAAAAGGGGTGGTGATGGACGGAGCATCTGAACCAATCAAACACTCACACCCAGTCAACAGATCTGGGTTTAATCCATCACTGTTCTTTAGCCCACTCTGCCACCCCAGTTCAGACATGGCCATATGCAAATCAGTCTGACCCTGTGCCTCATGGGAACAGTCCAGCCCGAACTGCCAAGCCATGCCTTCCCTGGACCGGAAACAAGCTTCCGAGGACCGGTTTCTGGCATTTCAGCCGTCTTCAGCCCGGCGTGCTTGAATCTAGTGGCAAAGTGATCAAGGGACTCACGTCTGAGCATACCCTGCTAACTTATGGCGAACAAAGTGGTACAAAAGGGGGTGGTGATGGACGGAGCATCTGAACCAATCAAACACTCAAACCCAGTCAACAGATCTGGGTTTAATCCATCACCGTTCTTTAGCCCCCTCTGCTTCCCCAGTTCAGACATGGCCATATGCAAATCAGTCTGACCCTGTGCCTCATGGGAACTGTCCAGCTCGAACTGCCAAGCCATGCCTTCCCTGAACCGGAAACAAGCTTCCGAGGACCGGTTTCTGGCATTTCAGCCGTCTTCAGCCCGGCTTGCTTGAATCTAGTGGCAAAGTGATCAAGGGACTCACGTCTGAGCATACCCTGCTAACTTATGGCGAACAAAGTACTACAAAAGGGGGTGGTGATGGACGGAGCATCTGAACCAATGAAACACTCACACCCAGTCAACAGATCTGGGTTTCATCCATCACTGTTCTTTAACCCACTCTGCCACCCCAGTTCAGGCATGGCCATATGCAAATCAGTCTGACCCTGTGCCTCATGGGAACAGTCCAGCCCGAACTGCCAAGCCATGCCTTCCCTGGACCGGAAACAAGCTTCCGAGGACCGGTTTCTGGCATTTCAGCCGTCTTCAGCCCGGCGTGCTTGTATCCAGTGGCAAAGTGAGCAAGGGACTCACGTCTGAACATACCCTGCCAACTTATGGTGAACAAAGTGGTACAAAAGGGGGTGGTGATGGACGGAGCATCTGAACCAATCAAACACTCAAACCCAGTCAACAGATCTGGGTTTAATCCATCACCGTTCTTTAGCCCCCTCTGCTTCCCCAGTTCAGACATGGCCATATGCAAATCAGTCTGACCCTGCGCCTCATGGGAACTGTCCAGCCCGAACTGCCAAGCCATGCCTTCCCTGGACCGGAAACAAGCTTCCGAGGACCGGTTTCTGGCATTTCAGCCGTCTTCAGCCCGGCTTGCTTGAATCTAGTGGCAAAGTGATCAAGGGACTCACGTCTGAGCATACCCTGCTAACTTATGGCGAACAAAGTACTACAAAAGGGGGTGGTGATGGACGGAGCATCTGAACCAATTGAACACTCACACCCAGTCAACAGATCTGGGTTTCATCCATCACTGTTCTTTAACCCACTCTGCCACCCCAGTTCAGGCATGGCCATATGCAAATCAGTCTGACCCTGTGCCTCATGGGAACAGTCCAGCCCGAACGGCCAAGCCATGCCTTCCCTGGACCGGAAACAAGCTTCCGAAGACCGGTTTCTGGCATTTCAGCCGTCTTCAGCCCGGCTTGCTTGAATCCAGTGGCAGAGTGGCAGAGTGAGCAAGGGACTCACGTCTGAGCATACCCTGCCAACTTATGGCGAACAAAGTGGTACAAAAGGGGGTGGTGATGGACGGAGCATCTGAACCAATCAAACACTCACACCCAGTCAACAGATCTGGGTTTAATCCATCACCGTTCTTTAGCCCGCTCTGCCACCCCAGTTCAGACATGGCCATATGCAAATCAATCTGACCCTGTGCCCCAAAAACAACACATCCAGCTTCAAAGAGTAAAGGATTTGGGTTGCTATCCCTCTTTTCTTTTTGTCTTTCAACCCACAGATGTTCCATGAACAAATCCTTAATTTAACCATTATCAACCATCATATAATTTCCTGAGGCTGACCAAAAATAAGTATTACCTTTTCTTGGCTCATTTCAAATTAAGACACATATATCAAAATATGCAGTGAGAAGACCATTACATTTAATTAACAGATTCCAATTATTCCTTACATCAAAAAAAACCTACTCTGCTCTTTCTTGCCCCACCTACCCCCCCCTCTACCCACCCTCACCCACCCCAACAACCACCCAAACTAGGCAAAGGGACTTGATGGAATAAGAGGCAGGATGCGTCTCGCTGGTCGCATCTGTCTTCTGACGATGTAAAAACAAAGAAAACACACAGTGTAAATACACAAAGCGAAAAATATCCCAAAACAGCTCAGAAAAAAAGCAAAGGATCTTATAACTATATTATACTACACTATATAGAGAACAATAACTCCTTGGTACTAATCTCTGACATCAAAAAGTGTGTTTTCTCTTTGTATATAATCTTAAATTTTGAGGGATTAAGAAGATATGCCTGTGCACTTTTGGCCTGGAATAAAGGTATAAGCTGACGAATCTGCCATCTCTGCTGCACTGCTGCCTGACAATAATCAGGACGAACAAAAAATTCGACCCCCTTCCCCGTTCTCTTGCGATCAGGCCTAGCTAAATCATACAGAGCTTCATGTGACAGAAAGTTATTTAAAGAGATAAGTATTGCTCTAGGCTTAGCAGTTGTAGTCCCTCTACCATTCTTCTGACGAAAAGGAAATTGATGAGCCCTTTGTAGTTCAGTTTCCCACTGTAACTGGGTGAACTTGGGTAAGGCTTCAGTGAACAGTCTTATGACATATTGTCGAATGTTACTGCCTTCGCTTCCTTCCGGAATGCCTAGAATGCGGAGATTATTTCACCTTGATCTGTTCTCCAAGTCAATTAATTTCCAATTAAAATCTTCACGCAGTGCCACCATGGATGAGATATCAGTTTTATGCTGCACCATTTCATCCTCTATTGCTGATATTCTACCTTCTGCCTCCCCTACTCTGGAAGCCACTTTGTTACAAGCCTTGACAACACGACGGACCGTATTCTGGAGCTTGCGAACCGCCCCTTGCGTACGCAAGGTTTCAGCTTTCGTCTCCTCCCGGTGTTACAACATTGCTTGATAGATAGTGGTTGAAGTTACTTCCGGCTCCTTGTATCCTTCATCACCACCCCTGGCCCTAATAGATTCAACAGGAGGTATACCAGGGTGGCCCAGTATAGGGGATCCTTCATTCTCCACTACATTACTGGACTGTAAGTTAGGTCTATCGCTAGGTTCATTCATTTTTCGAATAGTGTTCTGCTCATCGCCCCAGTCTTCCCTTCTTAATGGGGTGAGATCATCATCCTCTAATGGCACTGAGCTCGTCAGACTTCTATCATCCGGCCAATCCCCCTCCAGACTCTCGGACTAGAGGGTATTAGACAAATCGGATATAGAATAAAAATTACAAGCAGAGTCAATGGAGGCTACATCATCCCCACGGTCAGTTGCTTCATTTGGTCCAGCTGTTACCCCTCCCTTTACAACCTTTGTAGCCATGGTTGGGCCCTCCACACCTTCAGGGAGTTTATCTGGGCTTGTCGATGAGTCAACAGATGGTTTCAATCCCATGATCTGGTAGGGTATAGCTCCCCCCGGTGTAGCACTTATACTAGCATCCATCATGATAGTGCTTGTAACGGCGCTCAATAGCCAGACAGGTGCAACATGAGTGTCTGGATCATTTGCGGGGGCCAATGTCCCTACATATTTCAGCTGCAGTGCTTAGAGGGGGTGGGGGGTACAGCAGAGTCTAATTGCTTGACAATTCCTTGACCCTCCATAGACGTAGAGCACTCATTCATATTCGTATTCATACACATCCCTAACTTGTGACTATAATGATAGTGCCATAGCAACACATCACTTACAGCAGTGTCCCACTCTAGGGAGGATGCATTCCTGTCACACACTGTGTGACACACCACATGTGGGTGTGATGTCAAATTCCACATGCATACCCACCCATGGGGGTTGCAGGTGAAATACACACCCTACCATCATGACGCAATAGTGTATAGTCATGTAACAGCCCACCAAACAAGAAGAGCGAAAGGAAACACACATTGTCACGTACATCCCAGAGCTGATATGAATGTCCAGGTGGTGGTCAGAACACCAAGATGTAGTCTCTCATGGACGGAATAGGGTTGAAAAACCTTAGATACAATGCTCAAAATTCTGAGTCATGTGCCCAAATACCCTGCAGAACAATTTCCAAAATAGGGGTACGCTGTGATAACACACATGCATAATGGTAAAAAGGGCGAATGTGTCCATGAAGGCCTTTCTATATACTCAAAACACAAGTACAGAGAGTAGCATGGATGGCACATACCAATGAGCAGTAGACATCTCTGAGCAGGCATGGCCATTGCTGAAGGGAACCGGCACCAAAAAAGGAAATATGCACACATGTCAGCACAACAATTGTGCAACTGTCTGCAGTGAAGATCTCAGGTGTCACAGAGGAAGGAACACTCCTTGTGGCAATATCTGTAGCCAAACTGAACCCACACAACCAATGATTCATTGCAGAGACATTGTGATAGCACACAGATACCGTGGTCCATCTCATGAACATCATCCAAAAACATCTTTCAGAACGCCAAAACATTACCATGATACCAACTCCAGGGCCCTCATATCCAACAGCAAGTATCTGGAATGCAATAGTGTAGAATGCAAAATAAAAGGCTTTATTCAGCTTTAAATGAAAAGAAGTGCAAAAATGAGTCCCAGCTCAAATAAGGCCAATGGCCAGTCCACAACAATGTCTTTTAGGGGGACGTTGGGGAGGTCGTCTACCCCAAACTTGCATGCACAGGAAGGATCTAATGGTCAGTTGACCCTTGGAGGGCATCATCTGGGTCAGGGCCAGGCCCCGCAGGGACAATAGTGGGAAGGGTAGGTGTGGTGGGTGCAGGGGGGGACATATTGTCCTCAGTGGCTTGTGCAGTGCCAAAGGTGGAAAGATACTCAGCGCTGCACACTGCTGCCAGTTCCTCCAGACCAAACCCAGCACCCGAGCACACTATGGGAGTGGAGGTAGAGGGCTGTGAGGGTTGCAGACTGTGTCTTTTTCTGCGTGTCTGCGGTCTGACCCCAGTCCCTTAGGGTATGCCTGCATACCTCTGAGTTTGTGTGCTAGGAGGTGTGCGCTTAGACTTTTGTGGTGGTGTGCTGCTTGTGTCCGTTGGTGTGCGTGATCGTGCCTTCCTGTGTGTGCTTTCGACAGGTATAGGAGAGGGGAGTGTGGATGGGTCCGAAGGAGGGTGAGACGGACCACTGCAGGAGGGAAACTACTGCCGTCAGTGAGGAATCCATGGACGTGAGAATCCGACGTTGGTCAGACATCATAGCTGACATGCCCTCCATGAATGACAACAACTGGGTCAGTATTTGAGCCATGGAGGACTTACAGCATTGATGTCTGACCAACCTGAATCTGGCGGAGTAGGTCCACAGACTCTGCACTGAGGGCAGCCGGGGAGACTGGGGCAGGGCCTGCGGTGCGGGGTGCGAAGGAGACATCGGGGGCTGCACGGAAAGAAGGGACCAGAGTTACTGGGAGGGTGGAGATGGTTCTGGAGGAGGCGGGGACAGACACAGTGATGCTGCCCGGTATTGCTGCGTATTCCCCCTCCTCCTGGGAGTCAGAAGCAGATCCATCTGCGTGGTAGGATAAGTCCCCTTCCAAGAGGTCCGCAGGCTGACTCCCTTCACCCTCTGTGCCACTGGCTCCCTCTGAATCCTCAGCGATGGTGGCACTGTGGCTGGGTCCCTCCTCTTGGTCCGTGCTAATGTCTCCTTCTGTCTCTGTTGATGATGCTGTGGGCAAGAAGAAAAAACAGAAATGCATCAGTCACCTGTAAACATCTGACACGTGAGCACAAAATCAGTAGGTCACACTGCAAATCATGGCATGCATCATGAGTAACAGCTAGATAGCTCTGCACAGATTTGAGACTTGTACTGCCCAGTTGGTATAGACACAATGCTACTTGGACACAAGGATCGAAAGCACACACCAGGCCACAACTTGAATGAGAATGACACTGAGAGCTACTGTTTGTTTACAGGAGAGCAGATCAATACAATGAAGTGATGCCACCTCAAGTTCACAAAGAAATAAACAGTAGTGATGCCCCTTAAGCAAACTAACCCACCTCACTCCCCAAGGTGACACCACACTCAGAGCCCTGTAAGTACATTGGGCAAAAAATAAATGTAAATAAATGCACACTCAGAGCCCTGTAAGTACATTGGGCAAAAAATAAATGTAAATAAATGTTACCATCTTGGGACTCACCACACTTTACACAATCAACATGTATTGAATGTGCTAATTCGCCACCTTGTGAAGACAACACGTATGTGCCTGCATGACATATGTCTTACAATGAAATGCACACAAAAAAGATTTACACATTCTTTGAAACAGCTGGCACCCTTTAAGATAAAACACTGTTAGAAACAAATGGCGTTGCAGATTCACCATATACATGGTCCAACTGAGATCTTAATGGCTTGACACTCATTAGTTTGTACAAGTGACAACAAAAGAGTTTCAAGACTGCTTAAAAACTTAAAATCCGGGTCCCCATTGGATCCAGCACCCCCTACGATTTTACAGCTGGTATCGGAGACGGTGACTCCACTTATTCAGGAGGTGATAAACTCCTCACTGGCCTCTGGCACGGTACCCCCTTCCTGGAAACAAGCCAGAGTAAAGGCTCTTTTAAAAAAATCAAACCTTAACCCAGATGACTGGGCAAATTATCGGCCTATATCCTTGCTGCCAACAGTCAGTAAGCTTGCGGAAAAGTATGTAAATGCCCAGCTCTCTGCATTTCTGGAGGAAAGGAATGTACTGCACCCTACGCAAACAGGCTTTCAGAGCCTTCAGGGAACAGAGACCGCCCTTATTACGGTGGTAGAGGAGACTAGGAAGATCCTTGACACTGGCTGCAATGCCGCCATACTTCTCTTAGACCTCAGTGCGGCATTCGATACCGTGAATCACAACATCTTGCTGCAGAGGCTGAGAGAAGTAGGGGTTGGGGGGCAAGCGCTCAATTGGCTGTGTTCCTTTCTAACGGAAAGGACCTTCACGGTCTTTGAGGATAACGCTTTTTCAACCCAAATGCGTCTCCAGTGTGGTGTTCCCCAGGGCTCCTCCCTCAGCCCTCCACTATTTAATATCTATATGAGGCCTTTGGCTGAGGTGATTCTGCCCTGGGGAGTACAGTTGGTGACGTATGCAGATGATACGCAATTGATCATCTCACTATCGTCTCAGAATGCCCCCTATAAAAATCTCTCCTCTTGTCTAACGGATATCCACGCATGGATGGAGACATCCTTTCTTAAATTGAATGGTGCGAAAACAGAGGTAATGTTACTGGGACAGAAGCCTCCGTCCACCATTGACAACTGGTGGCCACCTTGCCTCGGACAGCCCCCCCCACCAAAAAGCCAAATCAAGAGCTTGGGGGTCTGGCTCGACCCTGCCCTTAATCTTGGAGTACAGGTCCGCAATGTAGCAGCGATCTGTTATGCCTTACTGAGACAAATGAGGAAAACCATTAAACTCCTCCCGTTCAGTTCCAGGAGAATACTGGTACAATCCCTGATATTATCGCGCCTTGACTACTCCAATGCACTCTATCTGGGAGCTCCACAAGGCGCTATTAAAATCCTCCAGACGGTCTAAAACTGTGCCACACGTCTGTTACTGGACATCCCACGACGGACCTCCGCCAGATCTGGTTTGCGCTAGTTACACTGGCTTCCAGTGCAAAGGAGAGTGGAGTTTAAGTCCTTGACCACGGTACATAAAGCTTTCTATAAGACTGGCCCCGTACTAATTCAAGCCATGTTCTCCCCCTATTGCCCTCAACGGACCCTCAGATCTAATAATAAGAATCTGTTAGTGGTCCCTAAAACAAAAAGAACACGTACAGGCGGGAGATGCTTTTCGCTACAGGCAACCAAACTATGGAATAGTCTTCCTGACTCCATTAGATTGGAACCCAATCATCAAAAATTCAGGAGGCTAGTTAAAACTCACCTGTTTGCCTAACTTTGTGAATGAATGAGCAAAGGGCGCCGGGATGCCTACGGGTAGCGGTGCGCGTAACAAATGTGTAATTCATTCATTCAAGACCTCAAGACCACTGTGGGGACATGTATATGGAGATCAAGGCACACGATTAAGCACTAACACTGGCCTCTTTCAAAAGCTGCCTGCTTCTTTAAAAAAATTGTAAATGTCGTTTTGTGTGCACTACCTTGTGAAACAACTATCATGCAGGCACATAAGTGTCCTCTACACAATTCGTCTTATTAACACATTCAAAACATGAACAACTTTTAACGAGTGTTGTGAGTGCCAAGGTACAATCATTTATGTGAGACAACTTGAAATATGTCAGTCCTCACAGGGGCATCCATTCCCTGATGACACAGTTGCTTTCACATAAGACCTACTGGCTGTCATCTGAAGTGGCCCACATGTCCCAAATCAGGACAATGCTTAAGCATTCGTCACGTGTAGCAGGAGGATGTTGTTGATGATCAATCCACTTGATGGCGCACATGAAATTCTGATTTGATTTGCAAATACTCATGGGTGTGTGTCAAGCAGAATAAGAATATATCCTCGGATTCCTTCACCAGCCTTGAAATAGATTTTCTGTTGCTTTGATCTTATCCTCCCCAGCAAGAGTGTGGAATTATTGTTCTCATTTAGTCACACCTCAATGAAAACCACACAGCCCGGGGGAAGAGGGTTAGGGTTTGAAAATTGGATGGAAATGGGGGTTTTTGGGAAAGTTTTGTGGAGAGAGGAAAAAAACAGCACGGACAAACAACAAATGAAGAAAAACAAATTTTTGGATACGAAGATATCCATAAATCTTTTAAGGGACATAAAAGTGCACTATTGCATGCATTAAGTTGTTTGCTAAATGGATGTTAGGTTACTGAAAAGTAGTACTTACTACAACTTACTAACTATGAAGAAACAATTTGACAGTACAGGGCTGCAGTAATTACGCAATTTCACTTGCCTATCTGCCCTCAGAGAGAATAAACACTTATTAGTACATTAAATTAGTTTTAAAAATAGCAAAGACACTTATCAAATAGTTTGAGGGATACATTTGAAGCAGAGAGCAAACAAACACACAGAGTCACACTCATAGAAGGTCACAACAATAACATTATTTAAAAGATAAGGAGAAGTGAAGTGGATACTGTAACTGTATGTTGTAGTTGTCCTGTTCAATTTGGGAAGTTGCATGCATCCAGCCATTCATCTTATTCGCGGTAGACCTCGATTCCGTCTGATGCTCTGTCGATCAATGTTGATGACCAGACACACTGTCCATTGCCTGCCTGGCGGATGCGGAATTGCGGATCGCTAATGGTAAGCCTGAGTTAATCGTTTTTCCCATTGCACAGGGTAAAAGCCGGCCTGTAATTGTTGATGGAAAAACAGGAAGTGATATTAAAACACCACAGAGAAAAAAATATAAGGTACAGTGTGTAGTGCAAAAATAACACTTTCAGTTTCAGAGGCGACAGTATTACATACAAGCATCATTTCGAAAATGCGTACTCTGAGTCTCCTTTTCAAGGATAGTAATTAGCACACAGCAGGCCAGGACCATGCAGACGGTCAAGGCAGGCACCATTGAGTGAAGCAACCTGATGTAGCATACCTCTTTGACACAGACAGACAAAGCATATCTAATTGTATGCAGCAAGCCACATAGCCGCAATTTTAAATGAACAGGTATCTGGACTCTGGCATAACAACACTACACTGGCTCGACCACTCCATACCACGACTAGACAGACATGTAGTTCTACTGTAGTTGCTGTTGACTTGCTTACCTGTTTGCCACTCACAAAATGGCCATAGTTCTTCCGTAAACCAACGATGATGATCCATCCATCCCAGTGAGTGACTGTTAAAAAAAAAGATATTATGTAACTTTGATCATCAAGACTCATTATCATCATGGTATATTAGCAAACTCAATGTTGTTCATGCAGTCGCAGTCTACACACACAGTGAGTCCAAGGGCATTTTGCATATTAAAAAATGCAAAATAGTGGCCCCTGCAGTAAAAGTACAATTTGAATTAAACAAGGTAAAAACAAAGTAGACTTGAGTTACATTTAGTCTGTAAAAGATTACATAGTAACAGAAGACATATGATTCATTTCATGCACAACAAACAAACACAATTACTTTCATCAGAGCCAGACAGCCAGTGCTGTCAACTGCATGCCATCTCATTATTCATTACCTGTTCCACTTTTTGTCCGCATCTTGTTCTGAAAGTGAAGGCCCACAGGGCTGCCTCTCGTGTCAATTTCAGGAGTAACTGTCAGCAATCAGCATATAGTCAGTAATTCCAGTCCCACTTCTTTTGAGGGGACTCGTCTACGAAGCAACAGTTTCTTGATTCTGCGTAATCCAGCCAACTGCCTTAAGGGAAATGGATAGGGGGAGTCTGGAGGAGGAGGAGGAGCATGACTGAGTTGTGAACTTGTGAACTTCAGGAATGCAGACAGCGGCACCTTCAATAAGGAAATAAGACGAAGACAGTGCTGCTGATGGATTTGTTGTGATTGAAGTTTTGTTGTAATAAAAGTTGCAAAACAAAGAAAGACACACAGGAATAAAAGTGAATAAGGACGAAAAAAAGGAAGTCAGTTTCAGGACTATGTCTCAGGGAAGTAGAGCTCATCCTCAAACTCTGTGAATTGAGACAGGAGTAGGTCAGCTAACAGAGAAGAACTTCCGTCACCTAAGTCGGTGTCCTCTTCTTCCTGCGTGGATTCACGTATTTTGTAATCTGGTAGTATTAAGTGCTGATGCATCTTGATCATTGTTAACCTCTTCACATTTTTGGGCGAGAGGCAGGTCCTTTTTGAAGTTACAATAGTACCAGCAGCAATGAAAACATGTTCAGAAGACACGCTTGCGAGTGGGCAAGACAAATAATTTAGAGCCAGCTTGGTGATCAGTGGCCATTGACCCCTTGTCCCATGCCAATACAGCAATGGGTTGTGATCAATGAAGACCTCTGTTGGGTCATCCAGATAGGCCTGCACCATCCACTCAAGGTCATCCAGGGGTGCTGAACTTTGCGTACCATTTGCATCAACACTGGAACAAGCAAACCCTTGATGAGTTATCCAATCCGCTTCCGACAATATTATGGCTGGGCCAGGTGCAGGTGAGGATGATGATGATACGGTTGCTGGTGTCTGTAATGGCTGTGAGGGAAAGTGACTGCCTTCGGCCACAGAAGTGGACCTTGACGCCGGATGGCCTGCTGATTCAGTAGTACTTCTGCCGTTTCCTTCAATTTCCTGCCGCTCTTTTTCGAACAAAGTGGCTGACAGAGCTAGCCAATGTTTATACTTTGAAACATCTGCTTCATTAAAAGGAATGAATGTATTGCAGGCCAGTGCCTTTTTGTACCGTGGATCCAGAATAGTGGCACAAATGTAATAATGTTCACAATGTATTCCTTTAAGCCTTGCATTGTCAAGTAGGCGGGTTAATAAGCTCTCCGCCAACTGATATAAGTCTTGCTTGTCAGTATCACCTTTAAACGTTGAAGACAGTGCCTTCAGTTGGTGCTCTAGCATGCGCATCAATGGGATAGCTTTGCCCAAAGTACAGTCCTCCCTGCTGACTTCACGCGTGAAGACCTCAAAAGGACAAAGCATGTCTGTCAGGCTTTTAACTAGGTCCCATTCCTCCACCTCTAGCCTAAGGGTGGGCGGCCAGCTACGCTCCGTGCACGGAGTGCACGGAGTGCCGTCTCCTACGCATTTTGCGTAGCGGGCGTAGCCAGGCGGCACTCCGTGCGCTCCGCAGACGGTGCGTAGCCGGCCGCCACCCGCCTCCCTCCCGCCCTCCCTAAATACATAAATAAAAGTAAAAAAAGCTTTTAAAAACACTTACCTTGTCTGCCTGCGTCCCCGGGGCTCCCTCTCGCCGTCCCGCGATTCGCGCCGCCATTTCGGATCCTAATGCGCATGCGCGGGCGGCCGCGCATGCGCATTTCTCATGAGGAATGCGCATGCGCGGCCGCCCGCGCATGCGCATTAGGATCCGAATCGGTGGCGGCGCGAATCGTGGGACGGCGAGAGGGAGCCCCGGGGACGCGGCAGACGAGGTAAGTGTTTTTAAAAGCTTTTTTTACTTTTATTTATGTATTTAGGGAGGGCGGGAGGGAAGCGGGCGGCGCGGAGTGGGGCTACGCGGAGTGCACGGGTGGGCGTAGTTGTGCGCCCACTTCGCGTAGCTCCGCGGAGCCCCACTCCGCACACTACGCCCAGGGTTACTCTAGCCTCATGTCTTTCATAGAAGAACCCTGTGCAAAGACATACTCATTGATTAGAAAGCACTGCTCAAACAGACGCTCAAGTATGTAGAAGGTTGAGTTCTAACGTGTTGCCACCTCCTGGATGGGTCCTCTGACTGGCACTCTACGGACACGTTGAATGATCCTCAGCTGCTTCCGGGCCTTAAAAGAATGGCTGACATGTGTGCAGATTATTCGGCAGGTGGTCAGTAACTTGCTGACTTTGTTTTCTTTTTTCAAGAAATCTTGAAGAACAATGTTAATACTGTGCGCCAAACACGCCACTCTGAAATAGCCACCATCATTCATGGCCCTAGCTATATTACTATACAAAACTACCATGGATTAGGGGTCCAAGGGAATAAGTTTAAAGACCATGAAGTGAGAATTCCCCTGTTCTGAATACCACACACACATGAATCACCTCGAGTCTATCTAGAGCTATTTTGTGACTATTGATACTGAATGGTTGTGACCTCTCAACAAACTGCAAATTAACAGTCAATAGGGGGAATCATCCCTTAAGGATTAGAACCCTCACTCACCCAAGGGTGACATGCTTCATCATATGGGTCCTCCTTACCAGTGGTGAAAACCTAGTCAGCACTGGGAGCTACAACTTCTCGTTGTTTAAGGAAGGAGCTCAGAGATGTTTTATTGGAAGGATGAGAACTAAATCCCATATGTGAGAATGTTGGGTGTCGTGAGGTAGCAGCGCTGTATAGAAATGTGAAGATAAAGTGACATTAAAACTGCCTATGGTAAATACACTGGCATTCTATTTATTATGGTGTTCTACCTGACAGGATTAAACATAGAGCAACACAGTGGTATGGATTTACAACCACCGTCACATTTAGGTCAACATGTGTCAGCCATTTTGATCAGATCCCTGTATCGTTGGCTTTCTTCAGGACCAGTTGGAATAGTAGTATTGCTGCTGCCACAGTTGTGAAAAATAATAAAGAATTTATAGATATACAAAACACAGTATTGCTGCGTTTTCTTTATCAGGTAATACACGGGATATCTGCAGTTATGGAGAAAAGAGAGAGAGACAACCAAGCAATTTCTTTCAGTATTCCGTCATCAATGTCATGCTCATTATTGATTTGTATACTCTGACAGTATCAATAATCTGCGCTACAGCTTAGTCACAATCTGTTAGGAATTACCCTCCGAAGTAGGATAGCCCTGCCTCACCTTAACCTGGCAGGCTGCTCAGGAAGGAGGCCCCGCACTACGGGAAAAAAACAAGTAAACAAAATATATACTTATAATTCACACAATCCTCTGCGAAATCTGTAAATGTATTCGCAATAGGTTAACAGAATCAACATGTGGAGGTCATTGCTAAGGGCCACAGTACATCAGCTAGCAAGCAGGCTGTACATGGCAGTTTAAAATATGTCTATACCAGTATGCAATATACCCTCATGTTAATACACACTAGTATAGTTAATAACATCTTGGTCAAAAATGATGTTAAACGGCTAATAATCACTATTCCTGTTATATGTAAAGCACCATACAGACAGAGTCCCTTACTGAAGAGCTAGCTCAGAAATCAGGATCTAGGAGTCAAAAGAGCCCACTTACCTGTCCATCTGTACCTCTATTCCCGTAGAGCACACCTCGGGAGGTACCGACTCGGAACAGGTATGCTTCTTTTGTACTCAGAAGACGCGCGGGAAAAGCAGAGATCTTTGCGTGCAATAGTAGGCTGCAATAATGCCTGCGGTGTGGTATACTTTACCGCGCATGTGCCAGAGCGCCACACTTTTATCCCTATTATGCGCATGCGCAAATCACGGGAACTTTAACGGGGCAAAAACAGTACACAAATCACCAGTTTAGCGTGTAAGGTGTGTAACAAAGGGGAGTATCTCCACATTATCGATGAGATAACAGTTGATTGTTCATGAGTAATCCCAAACTAATCTTTTTCGGCGTTATCTCGAAAATTTTGTGTATCAGACACTAACTCCTACATAGTGTCTCCATAGTGAACATGTGTCTTATGGCACATCAGGTAAAAGAAAGTAACCCACAAACCCATCCCACTCTCTTAGAATCGCGGTGTGTGTATACTTAATATTTCAGTTATGGGAGATTTACATTGAGAGGTGGGAACTCAATTCCCATACCTAAATTTATGATAGTGCATCGCTTCATAAGGATAATCAGATCAATATATTGTACTTAAGTGAAAGGCTCTTTGTTAATATGCCAGATTTGTCGATAGTCATCCTATTTACAGTGGTCGTGCCTGATTGTGATGTTTATTTATCAGTACTTTCCTAAACAGTGTGTGCTGTGTCGATTAATAGAATATTGGAATATTAGGATCTTGAAGCTACTTCAGATGTTATTAATAAGGAGATATTGATCATGCCATGGGAAGTCAAAGATTAAAGCTATAGGCAAATCATAGAAGATTCCTATAATGCTACCCATGGTATATCATCATTCAAACCCATTACATTGTTTTTCAGCTTATAGACCCAACGTTCTTTACGAAATAAGAATTTTGATGAATCTGACAAGTGCGGTGGGATCCATGGTTGTTCTAAGAATACCCATCGTAATTTACTGTCAATATGATGTTTATCTAGAAAGTGGTTGGTCAGTTTTGTTGAACGCTTACCACACCTAATTGTACTCTTATGTTCTTGGATCCTTGTCTTAATTTTTCTCGTAGTCATTCCGACATAACGAAGATTGCAAGGACACCAAATCAAGTAAATGAGTCGCTCACTGTTACAGTTGGTGTGTTTCATTATTTTCCATGGTCGTTCAGTACCGATATCAATCTCCGTTGTTTTCTCAGTTTGCGGGCACACTGTGCACATTCCACAAGGGAAATGCCCTACCACAGGAGGAAGATTCCACAACGTGGTCGCACCTCAATTTCGCAGTGAAATCGTGCCCTTTTTTTGGCAAAGAGCCTACCTTTTGTTTTTGAACCCTAGCTCTGCCGGCACCTAGGGACACCTAGCAAACCTATACATTTTTGAAAACTAGACACCCAGGAAGATTCAGGACGGGGTGACTCGACTGCCTACCACCAGGTTCTGTTACCCAGAATCCCCTGCAAAGCTAAAAAATTGACAAAAAAACGCATTTCCCTCACATTTCTGTGGTGGAGAGTTCTGGAATCTGCGTGGATCAACAACTTTCCACCCACCCAGCGTTCCCCCGGGTCTCCAGGATGGGGTGACTCGACTGCCTACCACCAGGTTCTGTTACCCAGAATCCCTTGCAAAGCTTAGAAATTGACAAAAAAACATATTTTCCTCACATTTCTGTGGTGGAAAGTTCTGGAGTCTGCATGGATCAACACATTTCCACCCACCCAGCGTTCCCCCGGGTCTCCCGAAAAAAATGGTACCTCACTTGCCTGGGTCTGCCTAGTGGCTGCGACAGGAAACAGCGCAAAATGCAACGTGGTCGCACCTCAATTTCGCAGTGAAATCGTGCCCTTTTTTGGCAAAGAGCTTCCCTTTTGTATTTGACCCCTAGCTCTGCCAGCACCTAGGGAAACCTAGCAAACCTATACATTTTTGAAAACTAGACACCCAGGGGAATTTAGGATGGGGTGACTCGACTGCCTACCACCAGGTTCTGTTACCCAGAATCCCATTCAAAGCTAAACAATTGACAAAAAAACGCATTTCCCTTACATTTCTGTGGTGGAAAGTTCTGGAATCTGCGTGCATCAACAAATTTCCACCCACCCAGCGTTCCCCCGGGTCTCCCAAAAAAAATGGTACCTCACTTGCCTGGGTCTGCCTAGTGGCTGCGACAGGAAATAGTGCAAAACGCAACATGGTCGCACCTCAATTTCGCAGTGAAATTGTGCCCTTTTTTGGCAAAGAGCCCACCTTTTGTTTTTGAACCCTAGCTCTGCCGGCACCTTGGGAAACCTAGCAAACCTATACATTTTTGAAAACTAGACACCCAGGGGAATTCAGGATGGGGTGACTCGACTGCCTACCACCAGGTTCTGTTACCCAGAATCCCATGCAAAGCTAAAAATTGTGAACATAAATGCATTTTCCTCACGTTTCTGTGGTGGAAAGTTCCGGAATCTGCGTGGATGAACAAATTTCCACCTACCCAGCGTTCCCCCAGGTCTCCCGAAAAAAATGGTACCTCACTTGCCTGGGTCTGCCTAGTGCCTGCAACTGGAAACAGCGCAAAACGCAATGTGGTCGCACCGCAATTTCTCAGTGAAAATGTGCCCCTTTTTGGCAAAGAGCCTACCTTTCGTTTTTGAACCCTAGCTCTGCCGGCACCTAGGGAAACCTAGCAAACCTATACATTTTTGAAAACTAGACACCCAGGGGAATTCAGGATGGGGTGACTCGACTGCTTACCACCAGGTTCTGTTACCCAGAATCCCTTGCAAAGCTAAGAAATTGACAAACAAAAACGCATTTTCCTGACATTTCTGTGGTGGAAAGTTCTGGAATCTGCGTCGATTGACTGCGTGGTTTTGACATTGTCAAAACCACCAGCTTTTGCAAGTGGGGTTACCTGGGTTTTTGGCCCCGTGCTAGACGGCCATCTAGGGAAACCTACCAAGCCCACACATTTCTGAAAAGTAGACACCCCGGGGCTTCCAAGGAGGTATGGCTTGTGTGGATCCTCCAACGTTCCTTTACCCAGAATCCTTTGCAAACCTCAATTTTAGCTGAAAAAAATCAGATTTTTAACACATTTTTGTGTGGGAAAGCGTGGCATCACTGGGCTCACACAAATTTCCTCCCACCCAGCGTTCCCCGAGGTCTCCCGATAGAAATGGTACCTCACTTGCGTGGGTAGGCATAGTGGCTGCAACAGGAGAAGGTCCAAATCGTACGGTGGAGAATTTAAAATAACCTATAGCAAAACTACCTTGATTTTTGGGAGGGGGCACCTGAGTTTTTGGCCCGGAGCTCGGCGGCCATCTTTGGAAACAACCAAACCCAAACAGTTCTGAATACTAGACACCCGGGGGAGTCCAGGGAGGTATGGCATGTGTGAGTCCCCCAATGTCTTCCTACCCAGAATTCCTTGCAAACCTTAAAATTAGGTACAAAAATCCCTTTTCCAAACTTTTATGCGTGGGATCTCCGTGCCGGCAAAAATGTCCTACCACCCAGCGTTCCCCTTGTTCTCCCGAGTAAAATGATACCTCACTTGTGTGGGTGCCCCAAAGCAGAACAGGCTAAAAATGATTTTTTTTTTTTAAATTGTAGTATTTAGGAGTGAAAAATTAAGCACCTCACCTTAGTCACAGGCCTTTGGCCCACCCACACAAGTGAGGTATCATTTTACTCGGGAGATCAAGGGGAACACTGGGTGGTAGGACATTTGTGCCGGCACGGAGATCCCACGCAAAAATGTATAGAAAAGTGTTTTTTTTAACCTAAATTTAAGGTTTGCAGGGATTTCTGTGTAGCAAAACATTGGGAGACCCACGCATGCCGTACCTCCCTGGACTCCCCCGGGTGTCTAGTTTTCAGAACTGTTTGGGTTAGGTAGGTTTCCCTAGATGACCGCCGAGCCCCAGGCCAAAAACACATGGGAACCCCCTTTCAAAAACAGGTTGGTTAGTGTTTGGTTATTTTGATGTCGCCTCCTTAGGTTTGGGGCCCTTGCCTGTCACGGGTCCTTGAGCCACCCACGCAAGCTGGAGGTTTTGACATAGGCGACTTCAACATTGACTCTGTCAAACCCACCAGCTTTTGAAAGTGTGGTCATCTGGGTTTTTGGCCCCGTGCTAGATGGGCATCTAGGGAAACCTACCAAACCCACACATTTCTACAAAGTAGACACCCGGGGGCTTTCAAGGAGCTATGGCTTGCGTGGATCCCCCAACGTTCTCCTACCCAGAATCCCTTGCAAACCTCATTTTTTGCTGAAAAAAAACGTTTTTATCACACCTTTATGTGTGGGAATGTGTGGCACCACTGGGCTCACACAAATTTCCTCCCGCCCAGAGTTTCCCCAGGTCTCCCGATAAAAATGGTACCTCACTTGCGTGGGTGGCTCAAGGACCCGCGACAGGCAAGGGCCCCAAACCTAAGGAGGCGACATCAAAACAACCTATCACTAACCAACCTGGTTTTGCAAGGGGGTTCCCATGAGTTTTTGGCCCGGGGCTCGGCGGACATGTAGGGAAACCTACATAACCCACACATTTCAGGAAACTAGACACCCGGGGGAGTCCAGCAAGGTATGGCATGCATGGGTCCCCCAAGGTTTGCCTACCCAGAATTCCCTGCAAACCTTAAAATTAGGTTAAAAAACCAATTTTTCATACATTTTTGCGTGGGATCTGCCGGAACAAATGTCCTACAGCCCAGTGTTCCCCTTGTTCTCCCGAGTAAAATGATACCTCACTTGTGTGGGTGCCCCAAAGCAGAACAGGCTAAAAATGATTTTTTTTAAATTGTAGTGTTTGGGATTCACAAATTAAGCACCTCACCTTAGTCACAGGCCTTTGGCCCACCCACACAAATGAGGTATCATTTTACTCGGGAGAACAAGGGGAACGCGGGGTGGTAGGTCATTTGTGCCAGCACAGAGATCCCACGCAAAAAAGTTTGGAAAAGTGATTGTTTTACCTAAATTTAAGGTTTGCAAGGATTTCTGGGTAGGAAAACATTGGGGACCCACGCATGCCATACCTCCCTGGACTCCCCCGGGTGTCTAGTTTTCAGAACTGTTTGGGTTTGGTAGTTTCACAAGTTTGCCGCCGAGCCCCGGGCCAAAAACTCAGGTGCCCCCCCAAAAAAGAAGGTAGTTTTGCTATAGGTTATTTTAAATTCTCCACCGTACGATTTGGGCCTTTTCCTGTTGCAGCCACTATGCCTACCCACGCAAGTGAGGTACCATTTTTTCCGGGAGACCTGGGGGAACGCGGGGTGGGTGGAAATTTGTTGATCCACGCAGATTCCAGAACTTTCCACCACAGAAATTTGAGGAAAATGCTTTTTTTGACAATTTTTAAGGTTTGCAAGGGTTTCTGGGTAACAGAACCTGGTGGGAGGCAGTCGTGTCACCCCATCCTGAATTCCCCTGGGTGTCTAGTTTTCAAAAATGTACAGGTTTGCTAGGTTTCCCTATGTGGCAGCTGCGCTAGGGCCCAAAATTTACTGGTAGGCATATTGCTAAAAACAAATCCGTGCCTAGTCGGCTTTCTGCTGCCCTGGGGGGAAGATTTCGGGGCAGGGGTTGCCCCGATATGCCCCCAAGGGGGGTAGAAACATTGTGGCTATATTTTTGGGGGGGAGGGGGCATTGGTATGCCCATTCTGGGCAGCCCCCAACCCCACACATAAAAAAGCCAGCGTAATCGTTGGCGTCAAGTGGGCTTTTTGCCCCCCCCGGGGGGGCAGATGCGGGGCTACTGCCCCCATCCTCACTTCAGGGGGGATAGAAAGGCTGTCATTGTTGCAGGTGGGGGGTGGGGGCATTGACATGCCCATTTTGGGCAGCCTCCAACCTAAGACAAATGTGCCCAAAAATCCCGTGTGTCTGGTATGTTTTTTGCCCCCCCCAGGGGGGGCAGATTGGGGCTACTGACCCACCTGTCCCCGGGAGGGGCAGGAAGGCTGTAATTTTAGCGGGGGAGGGGGTGGGCATGGGCATGCCAGTTTTGGGCAGCCCCACCCTATTTCAAATTTGCTTCCCCAAAAAATCCCTGGCGTCTAGTGGGCTTTTTGCCCCCCGGCAGGGCAGATTGGGGGGGTAATGCCCCTATCTACCCCCAGGGGGGGTCAGAAAGTCCACTAGACGGAAGGGAGTTTTGGGGGCAAATTTTGATTAGGGTGGGGTCTGCCCAAGACGGGCATGCCAATGCCCCCACCCTAATAAACATTTGCCTAAAAAAATCCCTGGTGTCTAGTGGACTTTTTGCCCCCCAGGGGGGCAGATTGGAGGCTACTGCCCCATCAGCCCCCAGGGGGGGACAGGAAGGCTGTTATTTTTGTGGGGGAGGGAGTGGGGGCATAGGCATGCCCGTTTTGGGTAGCTCATCCAAATTCAAATTTGCCCGCAAAAAAATCCCTGGTGTCTAGTGGAATTTTTGCCCCCCCCGGCGGGGTAGATTGGAGGTAATGCCCCCATCTACCCCCAGGGGGGTCAGAAAGTCCACTAGACGCCAGGGAGTTTTTGGGGCAAATTTTGATTAGGGTTGGGTCTGCCCAAGATGGGCATGCCAATGCCCCCACCCTAATAAAAATTTGCATAAACAAATCCCTGGTGTCTAGTGGAATTTTTGCCCCCCCAGGGGGGGGCAGATTGGAAGCTACTGCCCCATCAGCTCCCAGGGGGGCAGAAAGGCTGTTATTTGTGTGTGGGAGGGGGTGGGGGCATAGGCATGCCCGTTTTGGGTAGCTCATCCAAATTCAAATTTGCCCGCAAAAAAATCCCTGGCGTCTAGTGGGCTTTTTGCCCCCCCCCCCGGCAGGGCAGATTGGGGGTAATGCCCCCATATGCCCCCCAGGGGGGTCAGAAAGACCACAAGACGCCAGGGAGTTTTTTGGGTAAATTTTAATTAGGGATGGGTCTGCCCAAGACGGGCATGCCAATGCCCCCACCCTAATAAAAATTTGCCTAAAAAAATCCCTGATGTCTAGTGAACTTTTTGCCCCCCTGGGGGGCAGATTGGGGGCTACTGCCCCATCTTCCCCCCAGGGGGGGCAGGAAGTCTGTAATTGTTGCGGGGAGGGGGTGGGGGCATGGGCATGCCTGTTTTGGGCAGCCACACACTATTTCATATTTGCCCCCTCAAAAAATCCCTGGCGTCTAGTGGGCTTTTTGCCCCCCCTTGCGGGGCAGATTGGGTGCTAATGCCCCCAACTGCCACCCAGGGGGGGCAGATTGGAGGCTACTGCCCCATCAGCCCCCAGGGGGGGCAGGAAGGCTGTTATTTTTGTGGGGGAGCGGGTGGGGGCATAGGCATGCCCATTTTGGGCAGCCCATTTGCCCGCAAAAAAATCCCTGGCGTCTAGTGGGCTTTCTGCCCCCCGGGGGGCAAATTGGGGGCTACTGCCCCCATCTGTCCCCCAGGGGGGGCAGAAAGTCTGTAATGGTGGCGGGGTGGGGGCATTGGCGTGCCCATTTCGGGCAGCCCCCACCCTAAAAAAAAGTGCACACAAAAAAATCCCTGGTGTATAGTGGGCTTTCTGCCCCCCCAGGGGGGCAGATTGGGGGCTACTGCTCCCATTTGCCCCCAGGGGGGGCAGAAAGGCTGTAATGGTGCCGGGGGGGCATTGGTGCGCCCATTTCGGGCAGCCCCCACCCTAAAAAAAGTGCCACCAAAAGTATTCCCTGGTGTATAGTGGCCTTTCTGCCCTCCCGGGGGGGCAGATTGGGGGCTATTGCCCCATCTGCCCCCCAGGGGGGCAGAAAGACTAAATACTATAAATGTATTTATTGGGGAGTGAAGGCCCTTGCCCAATGGGCCGCTCCCCCCTCCCTGTTGTCTAGTGGGTAGATCCCTGCTTGGGGATCGCCCTCTTGGGGCGATCCCCAAGCAGGGATCCACTCTGGAGATTCTCCCCTTTCCAATGATACCTCTCTCGTCTTTCTACGTGCTCAGGGGGCTGAGATAGTCCACTGAGCATGTAGAAAGTGAAACTGAAATGAGCCTAAAGGCCTCGGGCTTTGACTGAGCCGAGGGGGAGGTGACTGAGCCGAGGGGGAGGTGACTCCCCCTCGGCTCAGTCAAAGCCCGAGGTACCGACGGACAGAGCGGGGCCTCTTATTGTCCTGAGCGAGTGCCAGGCGTGGTGAGGCCTGTCCCCATAAATTCAATGGGTGATGAATGATTGACCTACCTGACAAGTTAACGGTAGGCACTCTTTGGGTGGTTCTTTATCAAGTGATTGTTCAACTTGTATGATTACAGTTGCAGTAGTATCTAATCAAGCAGGTCCTGAAGAAAGCCTGTCAAGGCTGAAACATGTCGACCAAATTCATCTGATTGATAGTAATATTTGTTTGAATACTATCTACATACTGTTGCTTTTAATATTACTTCTGTGATGACCCCCTCAATAAAGTACGTTGCCTTGGCATCACACTAAGTAATTTTAACTCATGTTTTCTTTTTTCACTCTTGTTTCACTGCAACCCCTCTCATTCAGCTATGTCATACTTTTTTCATCACTGGAGGATCTGTTTTTAGTTCTCCTCACAATATCACCTAGTGAGAGACTTAACAGATACCAGTCTTTGTACAAAAAATCCCAGATGACGAAATTCCGCCAAATGGTGGGCTGATGGGAGTATTCTATGTAGTGCACCTACACCTGCTTTCTTCTTTGTGAATAGACACGTGCCTTTGGTTTGAACTTGATACACAATATTGAGCTTTATGTATTTTTGGCAATACATAGAAATATGGGACAGTGGGCGATGAGGCTTCGTATCCAGTTCTAACAACTGGCAATCCATTCCAAGACCTGGCCCTCATATTAGCCAAACGGAAATCACCAGCAGATGGAAGTCACCAGATGACCCTTGCATCACTAGGTGGAGGCAGAAGCTAGAACGTTAGGCGGGCTGCAAGAGCAGAGTCCTGATGAGAAAAGCAAGGTGTGGCATAGGCAGAATAGAGAGGGCCCAAGCATGGGACATACTGGTGGAGGAGATGAAGCACACTGGCCAAGAGTCTGGCAACTGAGAATAACATTCATAGGCAATATACAATCTGTCACAATGAAACAAATTAAATTAAAATAGAGATAATACAAGAAAAGAGCTCAGTGTAACTAACAAATGTGGTATTAAATTTTTTTTTTAATTACAACAATTCAATATAAAATTCATCTTGAAACAATTTCTTGTTAAAAAGACATCAGATTGATGGCATTACATAATACATTCTTTATGTTAACAATGTTTCATTTTCTCCATACACAATTGACCGAAAAACTGCAATAAAACTTCAAATCAAGAGTACCAAAAATTAAATCTTCCACGCGCGTTTTGGCGCCAGAAGCACCTTTGTCAGGAAATGCCACAGGTATACCTAAAAACAATTAAAAGTACACTGAGGAACCATTTTCTTAATCTCAACATCTTTTCTTGTTAACATTTATTTTATATTTTATTAATAATGTAAGTGTCTTCATTCAGGCACCAAAGTAACCGAGATAGAATCCAAAGTGCAGCAATTCATTAGAAAGGAAAAAGGGAATATAGAGAAAGGTGTAGAAAAAGTAGAACTAGAAAGTCCAATTCACAAACTAGTGAAACTATTTATATATATATGAGTGATGTCACTGACCATGTCATGAGTGATGTAATATGTGACGTCATCAGCAGTGCATTGCACGCGCAAGTTATAGTGAGTCCAACTAACTATAACGTGGGAATTTCAATGGTTTTATGCGAATAAAATTTCCAGCTAACTATAACTGGTGTGAAACCTATGGTTTTTTCAGTGAATTTAATAGGTTTTTTAAATGCTAATTCCTAACTATAACTGGTGTGAAACCTATGGTTTTTTCAGTGAATTTCAATGGTTTTTTAATAGCAAATCTCTATAGGTATGAAAAGTAATATTTTTTATAACAAATTTTATATTGTATAATTATGTAATAGAATTTTTTATTTTTTTTGCCCCGGAGCGCTCCTGGGGCGCGTACCGATGCGCTCACCGGTAAGCGCAGTGCTTTGGCGCGCCCCGGAGCGCGTACCGGTGAGCGTCCCGTTAGCGCTATTCCCACGAACGAAAACAACATCGTGACGTATCGCGTAGGCGCGTGATGCGTCATATGACGCACTGTGTAAGCGCACCCGGAAACACCCGAGCGCATACGATCGCGCAACGTAAGCGCCGCCGGGCGCGCCCCGGGGCGAGACTATGGGCGCGCCCCAGGGCGCGCCCCCGGGCACGCACCGGGGCGCGTAGCGTAAGCGCGTCGGGTCATGTAACCTGAAAATAACACTTTTGATTGGTTCAGAAGACTTTTGGTTTCCAAATGATGAGAAAGCCCAGGTCATGAGACCTGAAAATAACACTTTTGATTGGGTCACAACAGTTTTGTTTTCCAAATGATGAAAGACCCCACCTTTTTTCCTCATTCTCACTTTGTTGTTTGAGTGAAGAAGACCTGCATTCATTCTGTGAGAAATGGCTTCACTAGTAGCAGCTCCAGGTGCATCTGCACCACCACCACCTCCACCACCACCACAAGGACCACCACAAGACCACATTGGTGGTCAAGAAGAAGAGGAGGACGAAGAGGAGGGGGAGGAGAGGAGGACTTTCCTGCCTGAGGACAATCCCCCATACAGACCCAAGGAACATTTTATTTGGAACTTTTTCAAGATACCAAGGGGTGCAAAAAAAGTGAATGCAGCTAAGGTGACTTGCCTCATCTGTAGCGAACAATTGTCAAGAGGGAACCCAAATAAGAAGTATTCTTTTGGGAACCACACTATGATTCGACATATGCAGAGGAAGCACCCGAACAATTATTCGGCAGCAGAGGTCAAGGAACTGACCAAGAACCCTCCCCGTCCTTTTTCTTCAAGCGCCTCCAATCAACCCACTCTATCAGATGCAGAGGCTAGGGAGATGGTCCCTAATGTACAAACCAGGTTTGCAAATTTTAAATTTGTTTGCAAATATTGCAACAAAACAATGTCTTATGGTGAGCAAAGCATCACTTTACTCAATCGAGCTGCAGACAACCATCACTGCAGCAAGCAACCTTAATTTTTTTCTATTTTTTTTGCTCCAGTTGAGCTGTTTGCAATTCCCTGTGTTTTGTTTGACCCCAGAAAAACTACAAAAAATATAAAATTGTTCAGAAAAGCCAAAAAAAGTAAAAAATGTTCAAAAAAACAATAAAAAAAATAAAACAACAAAAAGAATTAAAAAACAGTTCTTTTCAGAACTACCTCCAATATATAAAAATGCTACATTTTTAAAAAACTCTGTCTTTCTTTTTTTCTCCAGGGTACGCGTACCGGTACGTGTACCGGTACGTGTACCGGGCGTGCACCCCCTCAAAAAAAATAAAAAAATAATGAGTGTGTGTGTGTGTGTGTGGTGTGTGTGTGGGGGGGTGGGTGTGGGGTGTGTGTGGGGGGGTATATGTGTGGGGTGTGTGTGTGTAGGATGTGTGGGTGTGTGGGTGGGGTGTGTGGGTGTGTGTGTGTGGGGGTGTGTGTGGGTGTGTGAGGAGTGTGTGTGTGGGTGTGTGTGTGTGAGGTGTGTGTGTGTAGTGTGTGTGTGTGTGTGGGGTGTGTGTCAGAGGTGTGTGTGTGGGGGGAGGGGGGAGGTTTGTGTGGGGGATGTGTGGGGTGTGTCTGTGAGGTGTGTGTGTGTGTGTGTGTGTGGGTGGGGATGTGTGGGGTGTGTGGGTATAGGTGGAGGTGTGGATGTGTAAGGTGTGTGTGTGGGTGTGTGGGGTGTTTGGGTGTGGGTGGAGGTGTGGGTGTGTGAGGTATGTGTGGGGGGTGTGTGGGTGTGGGGGGTATGTGTGTGGGGTGTGTGTGTGTGTGTGGGTGTGTGTGTGTGTGAGGAGTGTGTGTGTGTGTGAGGTGTGTGTGGTGTGTGTGTGTGGGGTGTGTGTCAGAGGTGTGTGTGTGTGTGTGGTGGGGGGGTGAGGTGTGTGTGTAGGAGTGAAGTAAATGATTAAGGGAAAGAGAATGAGCGAGGGAGCAAAGGAAGGGAACAGAGGGTAAGTGAAGTAAAGAATGGGGACTGAAAGAAGTTGAATGTGGGAGGGGAGTTAGGGAAAGGGGAGTAAACATGGAGGATAAGAATAAGTGAGGGAAGCAGAGTAAAGAAACAGGAGTGAGGTAGGGTGAGAAAATAGTAGTGAGGTTAAAGCAAAGGGTGATGACAAACTACATTTCTTTAGTCACACTTACCATATCATTAATGTAACTTTAATTACATTTTTTTACTACATTTTGTATCTGTGAAAGAGAGAAGAAAAATAAGTTATAATTAGTAAAATATGTATTTTAAAATAAAAGATACAAATGAAGAGGTTAAAAATCATAACAATGTATTTAGAAATAAAGTAAGAGTGAAGGACACAGAAATGGAAATAAAGTAAGGTAGAAGGACAAATAGAGGGAAAAAGAAATAGAAGGAGAGCAAATTACTAAGAGTAAGGCATATAGATACACTGACAGAGAGGAAGAGAAGAAGAGAGAAATGAACTGAAGGTAAGAAAGATATTAAAGAATGTGAGTTAGCAAAACTAAATCAGGAAACAGGAGTAAGTAAAAAGATAATGACTGAGAGGGAAATGAGTCTAACTAAGGATGCATTTAGAAGAATGAGGAATGGAAGATAACTGAGAGTAAGTGAAGGAGAGGCATAGAGTGAAGGCATGAAGGGAGAGAGGATAATATAGAAGGAGTGAGGGAAAAGGAGTGATGAAGTTAGTAGACAGAGAGACTAAGAGAAGGACTGAGTTAAGTGGAGTACAATGAGTGAGGAAAGGAAATGAGTAAGGGAGCAAAAAAAGGAAAGAGAGGAGAAGAGGACTAAAACAGTGGTACTGAAAGAAAGTGATTCGGTGATGAAAGTAAAGAGATGGACACTGAAAGATAGGAAATGAGGGGTAGTAATGGAACCAGAGTAAAATAAGTGGGATGAAGAACGATGAGAGAGGAGCAGTGAAGTTGTTGTAAGAGAAATGATAGAAGGTAGATAAACACAAGTCAACATAACACAAGGAGAGTGAGGGACTGAGGACATAGAGGTAGTGAAAGGAAAATAGAGAGAAGAGGTCAAAAGAAAGGAGCAAAAAAAGATAAGCGAGGGAGAGTGGGTGAGTTATAGTGATAGAGTGCGAAATACTGATGAGTGAGTAAAGAGGAATTACTAAAAGAGCAAAAGAGAAAAAGACGGAAAAGGGAAGTAAAGCAGAGAGACTGAAAGCTGAAAATTGGTGCAAGGGAGAGAGGGGATACAGACAGTTGAAATGAAAATGAGGGTTTGTGAAAAAAGTGCAGTAAACGAATGGGTGTGAAAGACATTATAAGTGAGTAAAAAGAGCTGAAAGAGAATGCAAAAAGCAAAATGAGTGTGAGACAATGGGAATACAATTTAAATTACACAATACAAACTATAGAATAACTTGTACAACATGTTACATAGTTTATTTTTACTGTTCTCAGAATATATTGAATTTCACTTAAAACAGTGAGTTCAAACTACTCATCATATGACAGCGGGAAAAAAAAAACACAATCAAAAAGATTGTGTTTTAAAAAACCCATCTAAACTTAAAAATCACAAATGTACACTAATCTTTCATTCACTTACTTTTCCTTTAGGCCAAATAGTACATCATGAAGGTCCTTTTTGTTGGAAAGTACTCTGCTGTTCTCTAAAAATTCCATTTCATCGACTTTATAGAAGAAAAGCTCGAAGAACATCTGAAATATGTTTTAATGTGTTCATATACTCCTTTTTTTCAGTCATGACTCTTTGCTCATTCCTCCACTTTTCCTTGAGGCCAAATAGTGTCAGATGTATCAGTATATTTTCAAATTACTTAAAACAAATTCTAAAATTACGTTTTCCCGACGTTCTGAAAGAAAGGCTCAAACAACATTTTCGCAATATTTAAATATTCATAATTCTATCTCTGGCTCTCTCATGTTCAACATTTCCTATAATACTGCTATCACTTAATATGCCATCCACTTACCGTACCTTTATGAGAACTATAATTTTTATATTATCTTCATCACTTTTACTCACAATATAATTTTAAACAGCGGACTAACTTTGATTAAATGATCCCGTCTTCATAGGGCAATTACCTTTACTTAAATTTTGGCTCTAAAAACACTAGGTATGAATTTTTTAAGTCAAAAGGCAAACGTTGTTTGAAAGTCAAATGAGTGTCATTACAGTGGGTCCAACATTTAGGACATTTTAAATAGCATGTGTAATGCCCTGATGTTGTTGAAGGACCGTCATGATAAATAATAGCTACAGTTGCAAAAGTTCTTTAATTTACTTCCATCAGGTCTACATCGTTGGAACATTAAAATGACATATTTACCATAAGTTTGTAAAAATAATGTGGACAGCATTGCATACTTACATTGGGTACACACCATATTGTGATCAGCTGCTTTAACTAGATTATTAAAAGGCACTGATTTGCAGTCTGGTAAAGTCAAATATATAAATCTTTCAGTGTCTATTCTAGTACTACTTGATAAACTACAGTTGTCGCAGTCATGCTGCCATTGATAAGAAAGGCTAAAAAGATTTTTTATATCTACACCTTCATCTTCCAATACATCAAACATATACATTAAAAATTCCTGACAATCCTGCTGAATATTCTGTGAAAATTGATTTTGACCAGAACATATGTCTAGAAGATTTCGAATTTCTGAAACACTTTCTATTTTTGCTCTATCACTGCTACATTTCGCAAGCACAGAATTCAATAAACAGCAGAATGTTTCATCCCGATTTTCAACAATCTGTTCTTGTAAATTTTGAAGAAAAAAACAGCATTAAGCACTACATTAGCATAGCAGTTGACACCAGAACTGTTTTCAAACTGAAATCCAACAACATCTTCAACAGAATCCTTTTTCTTTCTGCTTACAATTACAGTTTCATCTACTTTTTGTCTTTTTGCTACTACCTCACTGCAATTATTCTCATTTCTTCGTTTTCGGCTTACCACACGTTTTTCAAACAGAGGATATTGAGGCAAATGTGGAGCATACTCTCTTCTTAACCTATTGTATTCTTTAGCACAATCTAGATCAGCACAAATCTTTGTTTCATCACACTCAATCAAGTACAATCCTGATAAAGTTCTGACTCGTGATAATGTCACATATGCCATACCCTCTTTAAACACAGAACTTCCAATGTTCACCAAAGCACTATCTACACTTAAACTTTGAGATTTATGAATTGTCACCGCATATGCCAAACAAACAGGAAACTGTTTTCGGCGAACATATAAGTCTTTCACAAGCAAAAATCTAGCTGAACAACGACAAATGTGTTCTATTTCGTCAATGTCATCAAATTTAATTTTTAAAATTTCAATTCCATCTCTATTTTTGTAATTCACAAAATCAACAACATGACCCATTGCTCCATTTACCAGATCTCTTTCAACATTTAAATTCCTTCTCAAAATGATACGACAATTTAAACACACATTCAGAGTCTTTTCAAAACCAGCAGTTTTAGATATACTCTTCTCTAATGAATCCAATTTTGATTTCAAATTTTCAGACAAAATAATTGTTGCTCCCATATGCTCTATTCTATCTATAGCTTCCAGTTTCACAATCTCTTCATTTTCTAACTTTAACATTTTGTGGTTGAAGATGGAACATTCTTACAGAGTTGGCATCAAGCATATCCCAGATTTGTTCTCAGTAATTTTCTTAAAAATATTCTCTGGAAGAATGTTTTCATTTGGATACAAATTTGAAATTAATCGTGCATGTAATGCTTCTTTCCCATGCTCACTTACTTTTCCAATACTTACATCTTGTAGAATATTTTTATAATCTTCATCCTTTGCCTGACGCATATTTTGAAGCAGTTCTGCATATTTGAAATTTAACCATATATTAATGTTTCCAATGCTTCCTAGGCACTTCCTGGTATCTTCATGCGTGACCATTTTAAACACTGGTTGTCCTTTCACTGGAGTCAACTGCAGTAGATCTCCAAAAACAATAATGTGTTTTCCTCCGAATAAGACATCATAGTCTGTTCTAAGAATTTCTTGCATTCTCAAATGCACAAAAGCAAGCATTAGATTTGAGACCATGCTTACCTCATCAATGATAAGAAGTTTCATTTTCTTTAGGACTCTCGAAACTTCAGAACAAGCATCTCCAGATAGCTTGTGGTATTGTAATTTGTTATCATGCTCAACTGGTAGCATCAGTAAACGATGTAAAGTAATCCCTTTAATGTTATGTGCTGCCATCCCAGTTGGAGCGGTAACAACACAAGACAGCGGGGATTCAGTCCTTTTCTGCAGAAAAGTTGCAATTGCTTTAATCAGAAAACTTTTTCCAGTTCCCGCTTCTCCACTCACATACAGTCGGACAGGCTTAAATGATGTACATGAGCACTCTTTTTTCTCATGACTGAATCCATGTTCAACCTGTTCTGTGACTTCGTCATATATCTGTTTCTGCTCAAGGTTTAGTCGTTTCACCAAATCTTCTAAGTTAACTACATCCTCTTCAGCTTGTTCCATAGCTCTTTCCACCTCATCCATGGCAGTGGCAGCCTCATTTTGAATAATTGGTCCTCCTAGTGGATCCTGACTCAATGAAGTAGAACTCTGACTGTCTTGAGAACTGTCTCTCGCAATCTCTGCAGCAATTGTTGCTTCTTGCTCTATTTCTTCGTTCAACATTTGCAGATAATTTGGAAAAACAGGACATTCTATGGTATCCTTGGTTGCATTAAAAGAGTCTTCGTAACAGAGAAAATCTCCAAGTAGTTCCTCTTCTGTACGCCATGGTTTAAAGAGTTGCAAAAGAGCCAAATAATAAAATTCGCTTTTGTCTGGATTTTAATTTTCGATGATTAATCAAATGACCTTTTCTCTGTTTCACTAGACATCCTTCACATCCAATGACAGCATATATTCCATTATTGATATCTTCTCTGATGTTCCTCTTATAAATATATCTTTGCAGAACTTCATAGAGACAAGCGTTCTCAAGGTAAGGACTTCTATTTGGATATTATGTATCCAACATGTTTGTCTTCAAAATATCTGTACTTTCTGGTTCTTTCTCCACCAAATACTCTATTTCTTGTACAGATTTCAAAACTCGGTTTCGTATTACAGCAAGACCTACACTCACCCAAATGATGGTTCTAGATTTGGCATATAGACTTGCTGATGACAATCGATCAGAACATTCATATGCTCCAATTTCTCGATGTGACAACATCTTCAAACTGTAACTGTATAATTTCTTGCTTAGACTCTTTTCATGTGGAATATCCTCCCACATTTCCTTCAGTTCTGTCTTTTCTTTTTTTGTGATGTAAGACGTCACATATCGAGCCACAGCAATAGAGTTGTCAGCAACGAATTGAATATCCATGTTAGCATTCCACATGGAAAAAATCACTGGGTTGTAGTCATTGATGTACTTGGATTCTTCGTTTCTTTTTAAATTGTATGTATTTTTGGGTGCTTTCCTATTCACAGTATGTCGTAAAGAAGACAACAAATTATTTACTCTTCCTTTAGAAATCACTGGTTGAGGAAAGCTGAAATAACATTTTGTGTAGAACTTTTCCTTGTTTTTGAATTTTCAATGACAGTACTTTCCACAACTATGGGATTGAAAGCGTAAAACTTGTTGCCTTAAACTGTTTTCTTCGGTAGTTTTCGGAACAGCACATGTTGAATACTCTTCAATGAAGCTCATCACTGTCTCATCCGAATCTGTTCCAAATTTGGGTACATCTTTAATCCACAACAACATATGTATGTGAGGAGCACCTCTCGCTTGATACTCCTTTCTCCAAAAGAAATCCAAAACCTCTCCAAGGGGAGGATTTTTTTTGTTGGTAATGAAAGACATCATAGCTTCAAATCTATGATTAAAATATCTGCATACATTCACTGGATCCAAAGAACACAGTTCTCCAGGTGTTTTGTATTCAATATTTGCAATGTTTGTATTTGCCTCTCGTAGAAATTCAAGTAAGTCTTCCCAAGCATACTCAGCACAGCTAAGAGTGAGGAACCATGTAGGAGTTCCTAAGTTTCTTAGCATACATTTCAATTCCCCATGACGACGGTACCAATGCTCGTTTGTACCACGCTGACATGCCATGAGATTGATTAGATGAGATTCCAAAATATTATCTTGCAGATTGACTTTCTCCATAAAGTCCCTCGCCGAAACATTTTGTAGATGTGCTCCACTTTTCAGTATATGGTTTACTGCATAAGAAAGCCCAGACAAGTCACTTTTGTACAGTAGATGAAACAAATATGGGATGCATTGACGAAACCTTGGATCTTCAGCAGGAATTTGAAGTGGTCGATCGTCATATCGTCCACCTCGACCTGTTGGAAATAGCTGTGGAAAACAACGAGCTTCCAAACTTTCTTCCTATACACTAATGGGACTTCCTTTTGCTGATTTCATTTGAAACAAGTCAATTGCATTCCCCATTACTTCTTTGGAATGCAAAGGATGAACAGTATAATGTTCATATATTTCTTCACTTGTAGACACATCAACTTTTTCAATTTGGCCAGCTGAACAATCACTGTCTTCATCTGCAGCTGTTTCCTCTGCTCCAACACATACATGTTTGTAGTACTCATTGTTTTTGACCAAATACAACATTGCCTTTTTGACTTTCCTAACATCCACTAAATCTTGCCAGATTTTCTTACTCTTTGTCGGAACCCCATTAAGTAGAATAACCAGAGGTTCCTCTTCCACTTTCTCTACACCAATTGTATCAATATTTTTCTTGCAATCTAGAGGCAAATAAACAACTCTTCCCTTTAATCCTCTCTGTAAATCCAAAGGAGGCAATTTCCCTATCTTAGGCTCCATGCGAACAATTGCCTGAAAAGGATGGACACATTGAATCAAAATAGACTCATATGTATTTATATCCATCAATTCAGGAGGAATGTCTACCAACTCAAGATTATTATGAACAGCTCTAGCAGGCATTCTGTTTTGATTTAATTTATTATAACAATATTTACAAATACGCTGATCAGAACTCAAATCAAAGAATTCTCCACCCACAAATAAGTTGCAAAATCCTTCCACTCATAATTATTTATCTTTTCACTTTTTACATATAAATCAACTAATCTAGTTTGATGCTTATTATGAGTTCGTCGACAACACACACAAGTACAATTAGGCCTTTCACTTGATTTCACCTTAAACCTGGTAATTTCCTGGTCAAACTTTTCTGTACTTGAAATCTGTACATTGTCTTCTACATTACCTTGTATTACTGTGTCAATTTCTACACTGTCCTCTTTTTCACAAAAATAACAAATCTCAATTTCTTCACAAATCTTCTTCACATCTAATTCAGTTCCATGCAAAAGAGCACTGTTTAATTGTTTGAGCTTAAGTGCTGGACTTTTTGCATAATACAACGTTCTCACTAATTTCCTCATTTTGTTATGATGCACTGCTAACATCCTAAAATGATGAAAAACACTCTGACGTACTTTTCTAGAAAGACAAGCCAGTGAATGCCCTTGCAAACCTGTGTTTTCTCTCACTCTGCAAGGATCTAAGTCTTGCAACATCTTCATTTTCTGTTTTAGACTTTTCTTACTATATATACGTAAGAAATTACGAAGGAAATCGATTGATTCCTGTCGCACACTACAAATACTACTACACTTCCAATTGTACACTGGACCCTTAGTACGTCTCCCTAAAACTTCATCAGCTAACACCTCTTCTGCTTCTCTAGGCACAAGTTTCTCTTTTTCAATCGGACAACCGTCTTTCACCTCATATGCTCGACCACTGGTGTCAACTGCATGCACCAAATCATTCTCCTGGAAGTAACTCTCCTCATTAAAAAACTGGCTCACAACTTGAACTATGCATCCATTCTCCAGAAAAAACTTTACAAAAATTAGTCCGATTAATTACTCTTTTGCATCTACTCTTTGATTTGAAAACATCAATTGTCTTGTTAAGTGTCCTAATTCTATTGATTACTAAAATAAATAATGTTTTCTTAACTTCAAAAGCCTGATCAACAATCTTCTCTACACTTTTCTTTTTCTTATAAAAAGCAGCTCTCTGTTTACCTTTCTTAATCTTTTTTTACAAATTTAAAACCACCCTATTGCGAAACATTTATTTACAAATGTCCCTAAATTGGTTTTGCCTTCTATTCCTATACATATTATTGTCTCCTGCTGCAGTAGTAACATTTTTTGGGGATCTCTCCTTCCTCTTCAAATTTGCTCTCTCCTTCTGTACATTCACATGTATATTATCATTTTTTTGGGATCTACATATGTTCCGAAAAAAAGACTTAGTTGTCTTACCAGGAGCTTTTTCGCTTTTTTTGAAGTATTTGTTGTAGGAGACTGCTTTAATTCCGTTGCTGTTTTTGATTTTTTCCGCTTAGCATCTTTCCGTCTCCTCTGCCTTGAGGGCATATTTCCTTACTATTGAAATCTTGATTTCAATCTGTGGTAAACAAATAAAAAAAAAACTCATTATAGACCACTATTACCAAACAACAAAGCAATGACAATAAGCAAACAATATAAACACTATAATGCTTATAAATATGACCTTATCTCGGTTTTTTAAATGTTATTCTAAAAAAATATTTCGGGCACATGAATTGGTTTTACATTATTGACAAGGATTAGATAGTATCTGCATGATTAAAAAACACGATATTTGCACATTTCACAATCATATCACCTGTGTTTCCTCAGATTAGTAAGCATTTTGTACACATGAGGTAAGGCCTGTCCTGGGGAGCATAGGTGGTGAGACCGGTATCTAAGAGTGCACTGGACTGGAATACATGAAGCCTATCCCCCACTACACTCTTAGACACAGCTCTCACCTTCTTTCCACCCCTGGACAGACCTCTCTTCCACTACACTCTTCAACACAGGCATCACTTCCTATGCACTCCTGGACAATCCTCACCTCATCTGCAACCCTGAATAGACCTCAAATCATCTGCACCATTAGACAGGTCTCAGTTAATCCAAACCCCTGGACACGCCTCTTCTCATATGCACCCTGTTACCATCAATTATACTCAATGTATTAAGGTCTGTCCAAGGGGCGCAGATTAGATAATGCTTGTCTAAGGGTCAGAGGAGGTAAGTCCTCTCCATTGCACTCATGGACACAGGCCTCAACTCCTTTGCACCCCTGGACATGCCTCACCTCATCTGCACAATCCACTTCCTAATCTGAGGAAACACAGGTGGCATGATTGTGAAAGGTTCAAATATTTTTATGTAATCATGCACACACTATTTATTCCTTCTCAAACATTTCAAAGCCATTGATTTGCCCCAAAATCGTTTTTTGAATAACATTTTAGAAACAGAACGCAGGTCCTCTGTACAAGCATTCCATTTCAGTACTGAAAACTCACTATTTTACAAAATACATTTCCTCTCTATTGCAAACATTCCTAACAAGCATTACCAAAAAAATGACACAAACCAACAGCAAAGAAGCTCAGTCTGCTTCCTAATCTGAGGTAACACAGGTGACAGGATTGTGAAAGGTTCAAATATTTTTATGTAATCATGCACACACTATTTATTCCTTCTAAAAAATGTAAAAGCCATTGATTTGCCCCAAAATCGTTTTTGAATAACATTTTAGAAACAGAACGCAGGTCCTATGTACAAGCATTCCATTTCAGTACTGAAAACTCACTATTTTACAAAATACATTTCCTCTCTCTTGCAAACATTCCTACCAAGCATTACCAAAAAAATGACACAAACCAACAGCAAAGAAGCTCAGTCTGCTTCATAATCTGAGGTAACACAGGTGACATGATTGTGAAAGGTTCAAATATTTTTATGTAATCATGCACACACTATTTATTCCTTCTCAAAAATGTAAAAGCCATTGATTTGCCCCAAAATTGTTTTTTGAATAACATTTTAGAAACAGAGCGCAGGTCCTATGTACCAGCATTCCATTTCAGTACTGAAAACTCACTATTGTACAAAATACATTTCCTCTCTATTGCAAACATTCCTACCAAGCATTACCCAAAAAATGACACAAACCAACAGCATAGAAGCTCAGTCTGCTTCCTAATCTAAGGTAACACAGGTGACATGATTGTGAAAGGTTCAAATATTTTTATGTAATCATGCACACACTATTTATTCCTTCTCAAAAATGTAAAAGCCATTGATTTGCCCCAAAATCGTTTTTACAATAACATTTTAGAAACAGAGCACAGGTCCTATGTACAAGCATTCCATTTCAGTACTGAAAACTCACTATTTTACAAAATACATTTCCTCTCTCTTGCAAACATTCCTACCAAGCATTACCAAAAAAATGACACAAACCAACAGCAAAGAAGCTCAGTCTGCTTCCTAATCTAAGGTAACACAGGTGACATGATTGTGAAAGGTTCAAATATTTGTATGTAATCATGCACACACTATTTATTCCTTCTAAAAAATGTAAAAGCCATTGATTTGCCCCCAAATCGTTTTTTGAATAACATTTTAGAAACAGAACACAGGTCCTATGTACAAGCATTCCATTTCAGTACTGAAAACTCACTATTGTACAAAATACATTTCCTCTCTATTGCAAACATTCCTACCAAGCATTACCCAAAAAAAGACACAAACCAACAGCAAAGAAGCTCAGTCTGCTTCCTAATCTGAGGTAACACAGGTGACATGAATGTGAAAGGTTCAAATACTTTTATGTAATCATGCACACACTATTTATTCCTTCTCAAAAATGTAAAAGCCATTGATTTGCCCCAAAATTGTTTTTTGAATAACATTTTAGAAACAGAGCGCAGGTCCTATGTACCAGCATTCCATTTCAGTACTGAAAACTCACTATTGTACAAAATACATTTCCTCTCTATTGCAAACATTCCTACCAAGCATTACCCAAAAAATGACACAAACCAACAGCAAAGAAGCTCAGTCTGCTTCCTAATCTGAGGTAACACAGGTGACATGATTGTGAAAGGTTCAAATATTTTTATGTAATCATGCACACACTATTTATTCCTTCTCCAAAATGTAAAAGCCATTGATTTGCCCCAAAATCGTTTTTACAATAACATTTTGGAAACAGAGCACAGGTCCTATGTACAAGCATTCAATTTCACTACGGAAACCCATTGATTTGCCCTAAAAACATTTTTAAATAACATTTTAGAAACAGAGCGCAGGTCCTATGTACAAGCATTCAATTTCACTACTAAAACCTCACTATTTCACAAAATACAAATCCTCTATCTTGTAAATATTGATACCATGCATTTTCAAAAAGCATCACACAAACCAACAGCAAAGAAGCTCAATGTGCTTCCTAATCTGAACTCTCTATCTATATTGAATGAATCATAACTCACCTTTACAAATGCTTTGGGAAATTGAGAACAGTGTCAGATACACACACCAATATTTCTTTAGCATAGCAAAAGGTATGTACTCCAGGCACTGCAACCATGAATGGCACAGAAAACCTCTAATTCTACACACATATCTCTCATGTTAACCAATTAAAACTCTTCCCTCTCTATTTTCAAACCAACACCCTTCCCCCCCTCAGCCCTTTCTGCCTGTTACCATAGCAACTCCCTCCTCACTCACCTCTCAGGGTTAAAAGTTTATTCTACAAATGAACTCAGCAAGGATGTTTGACCTTTCAATACACCAGCTTATCCAGTGCAATCTTTCTTTAAATGACTTTTTCTTAACCATTCAAATTACTTCTTTCACAGAACAGAACCATGCACCCTAACTTTCAGTTTTCAACTATCTGAATCCACCAATCATTGCTTGTGATTCAAGAGCACTGAAACTCAACAGTTTTGTTTGCAAACTCCTACTGTTCCAACTGCCATTTCATTCCTACACTTCATCTGACTGCACCAGAACCTCCTCTCACCATGTACTCTGTCTGGATTATTGGACATAGCTACATTCACTGGGCTCAAAGGTATGCAGCTATCAGAAATTTTCACAACCTTGATTTACCAAATGTGCACATCAAGTGGATTGGCCAAAGAGGATTAAGATGTCATCAATTGATACCATTAGTGAAAACCTTTTACCAGCTGCCACACCCTGACCTCATAATTTTGCACTGTGGTGGAAATAACCTAGGCACTTTGACTGGGGTAGGTCTGGAGATGCTTTTAAAGGACACCTTTGGGCAATTGATGACAGTTTTTCTACAAACTACCTTGGTATATTCCAATATATGCCAAAGACAGAAATGGAAGTGGTCCAACCAATTTTGTCCACAATTTGAGAAAGCACGGAAACATGTGAATAAATCTGTTTCTGCTTACATGAGAGACTATGGAATGGGTTCAATATACAACAATAACTTGCGTTACAACATGCAAGATATCTACAGAGGAGATGCGGTGCACTTCTCAGATGAGGGGAATAGAATATTCCTCCTGAGTTTAAGACTGTGCATTGGAACCTACTTGTAGGTACCTAAATCAGCCACAGAACCCAAAAGCTCTTTTCAGGGCTACCCTACATCTGATCATTCAAAATGATTATTTTACTCTAACTTTTTTCACTAATTTTCACCAAAGTACGCTCCCCGGTACGCTCCCGGTGCGCGTACCGTGCGCTCCCCCCGCGAAATTGTTTTTAAAAAATTGTTTTCTCTGGCCTATATGGGCCTCCTAAGCCCCCCTCAGACAACCTAGGGGGTCAGGGGGTCTCTACCATGTCCCCTTTTACCCATTCCCAACGTTGTTTGTCCTCCATCTTGTGTCTCAAATCTACCGAAACACAAGATGGAAGACTCCCGTTGCGCTGCCGGTAGGCGTACTGGGGCACGCACCGGTAAGCGCTCCCAAAAAAAATGTAAAAGTTAATTTACATAAAAACCACTGGAGACACTATCACCAAATATAGAATAGGCCCTACTACATACCAGTCCCTACCATTTTCCCAAATTTGGTGGAATTCCATTGAGCCATTTGAACTGTAGCACTGTCTAAATATCCTGAGGTAAATTACATGACAAAAACACATATGAAGTGTTAGAATTTACAACCAATTAAAATGTTACTTTAATTTTCTACTTTTTTTTCCTGACATTTGATTGGTTATGTACATGAATATAAATGAAAAATGAGAGGGAAACGCGGCCATTTTGACTACAACTACCTGAGGTACATCTTCAAAGAATGTTCTCCATTTATCTTCATCACCTTTTAATAAGGTAAGTTGTTAATTTGTAAGGGGCACTTTAAGTTAATTTGTAAAAACGTTTTCTGATAGTTATTTACTGTCCCTCTGTTAGAGTTATAGATTGAGATAGGCTTCTCTGTTATAGTTATGGATTGAGTTAGGCTTCTGTGGAATAAGTATGAAATTACTTAGGCTTCTTCACATTTACTTTTTAGATATTTCTTCTTCCTGCCTGATACCATACACTGCCCAAAGATAACTTCACTGTTAAAAACTCAGAAGTACCTGTCTAAACTTAAACCCAACACTGCCCTAACTCTACTGATATATTTATTTTTAATGCAATTTACAGCAAGAAAATGGAAGGAAAACCAAATATTTCTTTCGAAATTCTTCTGGAGAACAATCCTGAGGAAGACTTTGACTTTATGGATCAGTCTCTGGACGAAGAGTTAGTTAATTGTGTGGAAGAAATGGAATCATGGCCTGAAAATGAGGACCTTCCTGACGATATAATGTTGGAAGTTCTTTTAAATTTTGAAAAATCACAGCAATACATTTTTATTTAATAATTAAAAATTGTTCTAGACATTATTCTTTTTTATATGTGATTCATGAAATAGTACCAAAATGAATATAATATAAAGTGAGACTTATAGTATACTGTGCAACTTTTTTGTGTTACATAGTAATTTTGCTCATAGTTACTTCCTTTCTCCCACTATATTATCTCCAATGTGTATTTCACATCTCTTTTTTATCTCCTGCCTCCATGTTGTTTCTGCTTTCCTGACAGACTATGGTATGGATTCCATATACCACAATAACTTCTGTAACAACATGCAAATTATCTACAGAGGAGACGGTGTACATGGAATTTAAGACTCTGTATTGGTACCTACATGCTGGTACTTAAATCACCAACACAACACAACAACTCTATGCAAAGCTACCCTACCTCTAAGCACTTTAAATTATTATTTTACTGTTTCACTGGGTTTTCCTCATGGTACGCTCCCCGGTACGGTCCCTGGTGCGCCCCCCGCAAAAATAAAAAAAAAACATTTTATTTTGCCCTGCTAAGCCCTTTTATGGCCCCCACATCAAACCTATGGGGTCAGGGGAGGTCTACCCTGTCCCCTTTTGGTCATTTCCCCTTTTGATTTTGCCACCTCTTGTGTCTCGATCCTACCGAGACACAAGATGGCGGCCGCTACGGACTGTTTGGAATGTTGACAGACACCCGAGAGCCAATCAGCTTTCCGCCTCGCGAACTCGCGGTGCACGCCGGGTGCGCTTCCCGGTGCGCGTACCGGGGCGCGCTTATAGATATATATATTTTTTTGAACCTAAATTACTCAAAATCCTCTGGAGCACATATCTTGAGACATAGCAAAGGCACATCGGGCTACCAGTCCCTACAATTTTGCCAAGTTTCGTGGGAATCCATTCAGCCGTTCGGGCTAAAAGTGAGTCCAACCGCCCTATGGAAATTAACATGGGGAAAACACGTTTTGGGACCCCCCTTTTATCTCGGGCCCCGCTTGAGGAATCCCCCCCAAACTTTCAGGGAAGGAGCGGAGCGAAACTGGCCTCCTAATTTGAGAAATTCGCAAAAATTCGTCCACCGGCGCCAAAGTTATTCCCAATAGAATGTTGCGGATTTCCTACGGAAACTAGGTCCTAACTATAACTACCTACTGGCGACCGCCAGTAGGTAATATATATATATATATATATATATACACATTACCTACTGGCGGTCGCCAGTAGGTATATATAGTTAGGATTTTTTCTCTATGGGTTTTTTGAAAATTCTATGTCTAATAACTTTGGCGTTTGTGGACGGAATCGGCTGAAATTTTCAGGAAAATGGCACATTTTGTTTCTGAGCAGCCCTTGAAAATTTGGGGGGGGTTCGTCCAGTGGGGGCCGAGAAAAAAGGGGGGTCCCAAAACGTGTTTTTAACATTGAGTTTTCCATAGGGCGGTTGGCCTCACTTTTAGCCCGAACGGCTGAATGGATTTGCACGAAACTTGGCAAAATTGTAGGGACTGGTAGCCCGATGTGCCTTTTGTAGGTCTCAATATATGTGCTCCAGTGGATTTTGAGAAATTAACGTTTAAAAAAAGATATATATCTGTAAGCGCGGACCAGGCAGCGCTCTGGTTCGCGGACTTTTCGCGCAACGGAGCTTTGTGAAGCGAAGCTGATTGGTTCTCCGGCGTCTGTCAACATTCCAAACAGTCCGTAGCGGCCGCCATCTTGTCTCTCGGTAGGATCGAGAGACAAGAGGAGGTCAAAACAAAGGGGGAAATAACTATAAGGGGGCATAGTAGATCCTCGCTGACCCCCTAGGTTTGATGTGGAGGTTTTAAAAGGGCCCCGCGGGGCAAAAAAAAAAATAATAATAATAATCGAACGGCTGAATGGATTTGCACGAAACTTGGCAAAATTGTAGGGACTGGTAGCCCGATGTGCCTTTGCTAGGTCTCAATATATGTGCTTCAGTGGATTTTGAGAAATTAACGTTCAAAAAAAGATATATATCTGTAACAGCGCACCGCTTCGCGTACTTTTCGCGTTACGGAGCTTTGCGAAGCGAAGCTGATTGGCTCTCCGGTGTCTGTAAACATTCCAAACAGTACGTAGCGGCCGCCATCTTGTCTCTCGGTAGGATCGAGAGACAAGAGGAGGCCAAAGCGAAGGGGCAAATGACCATAAGGGGGCATAGTAGATCCTCGCTGACCCCCTAGGTTTGATGTGGAGGTTTTAAAAGGGCCCCGCGGGGCAAAAAAAAAAAATAATAATAATAATCGAACGGCTGATGACCATAAGGGGGCATAGTAGATCCTCGCTGACCCCCTAGGTTTGATGTGGAGGTTTTAAAAGGGCCCCGCGGGGCAAAAAAAAAAAATAATAATAATAATCGAACGGCTGAATGGATTTGCACGAAACTTGGTAAAATATTAGGGACTGGTAGCCCGATGTGCCTTTGCTATGTCTCAATATATGTGCTTCAGTGCATTTTGAGAAATTAACGTTCAAAAACAAGATATATATCTGTAACAGCGCTCCGCTTCGCGGAGATAAAATTATATCTGTATTACCTAGCTGTTGCTAACACCAGTTAGCGACGGCTAGTAGGAGATAGCGACCATCTTGGGTCCCACTTTGCATGTGAGTGATATTTATCACTAATGACATGCAAAGTGGGCATGCCAAGATGTTAGCGACTGGAAACAGTCGCTAACATCGCTATCTCCTATTATCAACTTTTGGAAATATTCGAGATAAGCGCGAATATCTCCAAAAAGTAACAGCTGCCCTGAGCAGTTCTTAGCCATGTTATCCAATGGGAGGTGGATAACATGGCTAAGAGCATTAGCTCGGTAATGCATGAATATCGCGGAGTTTTCAGCGATATTAATGCATTGCGCTCGTTTTTTATCGTATTTGCGATAAACCTTGATAATAGCAAGGTTTATCTGCGATAATTTCTGACGGTAAAAAAATCTTTGCAATGCATCGTTAGGGATAAATATCGCTTAACTTTGGTAATATGCCCCAACGTCTGTTAACGTTCGATTCGAAGGAAATCAGGAATTGTTGAAAAACATTGTGTGCGCCATCTTGTCTTTTTTCAAATGCCACACTTTTGTCGTGCACGGCAGCCATTTTAGATGCCTTGACCAGACCCACTCTGTGCACGCTGTCGATCCTTAGCATGGCTCCCCACCCTCGCAAGCATCTCCCCCAGGCAGTGGTCACCCCCGCTCTCTGTCTTATGCATGGGTAATAAACCTCCCCCCATCTGCGCTGTTCTTCCCTGAGAATCACACGCTGTGCCCGCCCGACACCTCCCTTTCGCCCTATTCACTACCGCACCCTCTGACACTCCTTTTCCTCTGTGTCCGATTGTCCAGGCCGGTCCTAGGCTATCAGCTAGCCCTGCAGATGTAGTTTATGGCCACAGCTGTAAAGAATCACCCCTCTTCAAAGGAGTTATAGTAGATCAAGGCCCACACTCGATGAGATCCGTCACAGCAGAAGCGTTGCTATTATCTGAAAACCATCCTGTATTGTGATTGGGGAGGGGACCGAGCGTGAAGCGGAAGATTCCAGGGATGACTCTTTGTACATCAAAGTTTTTACAATTATGTGTCACATTAAAAATATATAGCACTCCGACAAAGTAGTAAGATTATAAAACTTTAATAATTTATAAATATATACAAGAAAACAAAAATAGTAATAACATATAAACATTTTTAGAGAAAAACAACGAAGTAGCGGTCGGCTGTGCGAATAGTCCCAACGCAGCACAACGTCCAGATTTCCGGCGTGGGGCATCGCGGGGGGTGGGTCATCAGTAGCAAACTGTTGTGCGAATAGTTCCAAGGCAGCAGAACGCGCCGAAATCTAGATGACACGAAAGTGATGTCTAGTAAGTTGCCACCCAGCAAATAACGGCGTGGGGCGTCGCGGGGGGTGGGTCATCAGTAGCAAACTGTTGTGCGAATAGTTCCAAGGCAGCAGAACGATGGCACCAAGGTGATGTCCAGTAAGTTGCCGCACTGGTTTTGGTATCCTACAATGCTGCTCCGAATAACGGCGTGGAGCGCCCCGGGGGAGGCGGCGTGAACAGGCCTCTCCAGGTGGAGTCTCATCTGTTTTAGTGGGGCGCCCCTTTACCGTTTCAGTTGCCATTCCGTCCGCTTTTGGTCCACTGTGTCAAAATCCGCCATTCAGCTGAGTTGCGCCCACTCTTGCGGTGCAGCGATAGGCGGCTGCCACAGGACTCTCAAAATGGCGGCAGGCTCTTTCCTTTTTGGGCGTGGTCCACTGAAATGGCCCTGGGACACCTTGGAAATCGGACGCTTGTCTGCTAGGTCTTGGACCCCATTCTCGAAAGCGTCCCCTCCGCCTTGAGAATTCATCAAAAGTTTTGGGGGCCCCGACTCCTGCAGGCTTCTGGTGGGGAGCGGCTGCCATGATTGCTCGCGGAATGACCACGACGGAGCTACGAGATGGTGGTGCTCTCATGGTGACGCCAGTTTAGTCTGAAACATCCAGAAACAAGGTGGGGCTTTCATCGTTTGGGGGAAAAAAAAAGTTTTCATCCAATGAAAAGTGTTGTTTTTAGGTCATATGATCAAGCCTTCCATCATTAGGAAACCAAAAGTAAAATGAACCAATGAAAAGTTTTATAAACAAGTCACATGACCTGTTATGCGGCATAGGGTATAAAATGCGGAGAAAATACGTTGGCACGTGAGGCGGCGTCAGTAGCGGACCGATGTGCGAATAGGCCGAAGGCAATACAACGCGCCAAGATCCGGATGGCACCGAGGTGGTGTCATAGTTGAGAGTTCTGAGCAGCGGTTGTAACACTGTCTGAAGCTTATTTGCAGCTGCTGCAGCTTCACTACGCGCCAAGATCCGGATGGCACCGAGGTGGTGTGTAGGAAGTTGCCGCACTGGTGTGGCCATCCTACAATGCTGAAAGTCGGCATGGGGCGCCTCGTTGGCCTGTGAGTTTGCGTCAGTAGCGGACCGATGTGCGAATAGGCCGAAGGCAGCACAACGCGCCAAGATCCGGATGGCACCGAGGTGGTGTCTAGTAAGTTGTCGCACTTCTGTGGCCATCCTACAATGTTGAAAGTCGGCGTGGGGCGCCCCGTTGGCCTGTGAGATGGTGTCAGTAGCGGACTGATGTGTGAATGGGGCCAAAGGCAGCGCAACAATATTTTCTACTATATTTCCGGAGTAGAAGACACCACAAGGCGCTGAGATGCCAAGATCCGGATGGCACCGAGGTGGTGTGTAGCAAGTTGCCGCACTGGTGTGGCCATCCTACAATGCTGAAAGTCGGCGTGGGGCGCCCCGTTGGCCTGTGAGATGGCGTCAGTAGCGGACCGATGTGCGAATAGGCCGAAGGCAGCACAACAATATTTTCTGACTGACACCACAAGGCGCTGAGATGCCAAGATCCGGATGGCACCGAGGTGATGTCTAAGTTGCGGACTGATGTGCGAATGGGGCCAAAGGCAGCGTAACAATATTTTTTGTATGGAAGATACCACTAGGCGTTGAGATGCCAAGATTCGGATGGCACTGAGGTGATGTCTAGCAAGTTGGTGTGGTCATCCTACAATGCTGAAACTCGGCGTGGGTCGCCCCATTAGCCTGTGAGATGGCGTCAGTAGCGGACCGATGTGCGAATAGGCCGAAGGCAGCACAACGCGCCAAGATCCGGATGTCACCGTGGTGGTTTCATAGTTGAGAGGCACTTCATCTGCAGTGGGGCGCCGAGATCCGGATGGCACCGAGGTGATGTCTAGCAAGTTGCTGTACTGGTGTGGTCATCCTACAATGCTGAAACTCGGCGTGGGTCGCCCCATTAGCCTGTGAGATGGCGTCAGTAGCGGACCGATGTGCGAATAGGCCGAAGGCAGCACAACGCGCCAAGATCCGGATGTCACCGTGGTGGTTTCATAGTTGAGAGGCACTTCATCTGCAGTGGGGCGCCGAGATCCGGATGGCACCGAGGTGATGTCTAGCAAGTTGCTGTACTGGTGTGGTCATCCTACAATGCTGAAACTCGGCGTGGGTCGCCCCATTAGCCTGTGAGATGGCGTCAGTAGCGGACCGATGTGCGAATAGGCCGAAGGCAGCACAACGCGCCAAGATCCGGATGTCACCGTGGTGGTTTCATAGTTGAGAGGCACTTCATCTGCAGTGGGGCGCCGAGATCCGGATGGCACCGAGGTGATGTCTAGCAAGTTGCTGTACTTGTGTGGTCATCCTACAATGCTGAAACTCGGCGTGGGTCGCCCCATTAGCCTGTGAGATAGCTGTTCTTTGGATTTGGGCCTGGTCCACCAAAATGGCCCTGGGACACCTTAGAACTCGGACGCTCGATTTTTTTTTCCTTTCCTGTACATGCAAAAAAAGGTAAATGCCCGGTACGTTACACGCTTCATCTGCCACGATGAACTCTCCAGAGGAACCGAAAAAAAATATAGTTGTGGTAACTATACCATGCATCGTCATATGGAGAGGTGGCACCAATTAATTATAGTGCTGCATAAAAGAGAGATTTGGAGGAGAACCCCTGACCTGCTAGTACATTCATCAAAGAAGTGGCACTGAGAGCTTCAGAGGCAAGGGAAACGGTCCCAAATATTTAGAAGAACTTTGGAAAGATTAAAATGACATGTTTAGATTGTGGCAAATTAATTTCATGTGGACAGATGAGTGTTACTCTAATAAATACAGCATATGAACATCATCATAGTCGATGGTTGGTAGAGACATTTTGACTATATCCTGGACCTGCCCGTCCTCGCCCAAAATGGCGCCAGAATAAATGGGACTCGTAACTCCTTGTTGTGTACTGGTTGCAGAACCTTGAAATCACGAGATACGTATGCAGTTTTGAAGCACATGGCGGGCGGGGACGAGAATTGATTGAATATTTCGACATCCCTATTGATATTAAGTTCTGATGTGTTATTGATTACTGTACTGTTGAAAGTTCGAATTAACGTCACCCATGGTACTTGCCCGCAAATGTATATCTAGATAATTTTATTGTAACTGGCCCTGTCGTATTTTAATTATAAAATGTACGTCCACCGATTCCGTAACTGTTAGACACCTTAGTTCTTGCAACCTAATGGCCCGCCCGTTACGTTCCTCTACAGTGTAAATGTCTATTCATCATATACGATTACAGTTTGCTCCGTGGCCGGCCCACGTGGTTATAGGCTCGTATTTGTATAATGAAATTTTCTCAATAAAGGTTTTTAAAAGAAAACATGGTAGTAGTATATACATTGGTAAAGTTTTTAATAATAGTGACTGTTTTAGAATCATTAAAAGGCAAGTGAAATAAAGCAGACCAATTACATGAAGGGTAAAAGGTATAATACGAAGGAACGCAGTAAAGATAAATGGTCAAGGGCTGTTGTGTTTTCTATTCCTGCAACATAAAGTGATCGATAAGAATCTCATATTCAGGCGTATCGGCGACTAAGACAGCAGGTCGACCCTCTTTTGCTCAACGGCTCCGTCATGGGACGAAGAAACGCTCTTTTTCTCGAAAAAAGAATATATTTTACTTGCAGGACAGTTGTAAAATTTCCGGGAAAGTACATTAGCCTGGAACATTATAACATATATTTAAGAAAAAAGTAATGTTCGGAAGTAATGAAAAGCGTAATTTTTAGGTCATATGACCAAGCCTTTCATCATTACAATAAGAAAAGTAAAATGAACCAATGAAAAGTTTTATTAACAAGTCACATGACTTGTTATGCTTACGTTACGCGCTGCGCGCCCCGGATGACTTCCGGATGCGCTAACGCGGCGCGTCATATGACGCATTACGCGACAACGCAGGTACAGAATATAGTCAAAATGTCTCCACCAACCAGCGGTCGGAACACAACCCCTTTCAGCAGGCTAAATAGTTCTGTTAAATGACAACAGAAGGGACAGGCAACAAGAACCATCAGTCAAAGAGGGGAGAGCTAGTTCTTCTCTACCGGGTTACATTGGGGCGCTACCGGAACTGATCGAATTGGTAGTCTACAGTGTTTCTGGATGTTTCAGACTGAAGCTGGGGTTAGCATGAGAGCAGCACCATTTCGTAGCTCCGTCGTGGTCATTCCGCAACCAATCATGGCAGCCGTTCTTTATCGTTATTTTGGGCGGGGTGGGTGGCGGAGCCGAGCTGTTTTGCAGCCATCATTGTGTGGAGTTCAGTTCATCTCACTAGTTTTGTATTTGTCATGAGGGGTTGTTCCTAATGTTTCTATTTTAGCGAGGTCAAAAAGAGATCCCATTAGTGGCCTACTGATTTTGCTCGATTCCTTTTCTTTTTTTTTTACACGATTTTTCGTTATCTGCAAAGACTAAACAGAGTATTGCGACTCTGTGTTTGTTTGTAAATAGAGAATGAACCAAAGAGAACTAATTCTAAAACAGTAAATACTTGGATAACAATGAATCAAATGGAGAGAGAAGCAGGCACGACGGATTACAATGGGGGCAAAGACCTGCGTTAACTACCTTTCACTATCTGCAAAGAGAGAGTACTCCTAATAGAAATGAGGGGGGGGGGGCACCATTCAAAGCAGATCAGTGTGCATAAACACGAAAATGTTTTCACTTACCACGTACTTGACATTCGACAGCTTATGATATTTGCTATTAAAAAACCATTGAAATTCACTGAAAAAACCATAGGTTATAGACCATATATAGTTAGGAATTAGCATTTACAAAACCTTGAAAATTCACTGAAAAAACCATAGGTTATAGACCATATATAGTTAGGAATTAGCATTTAAAAAACCTTATTTTACTCACACAAAACCATTGAAATTCCATATATAGTTAGTTGCACTAACTATATATCGCGCACCTGCAATCCACTGCTGATCATGTCACATATTACATCATTCATGACATGGTCAGTGACATCACTGATGACATCACTGATGACATCTCAAATGACATCACTGATGACATCACTGATGACATCTCATTTGACATCATTCTTGTGCTAATACGATAAACCTCTTCAGACTCTAATATAACCTTAGATACACTCAGTGTATACAGACACTCACACACTTCCACTCATCCATGGAGTTACTCACACACCCAGTCAGTCATGCAAAGAAACAATCTCATCTCCATTTCTTCAACTATACAGTTAAACACACCTTACTTATTGAAACATATACTAACACATATTTACTCTCTTATACAATCTCTGATACAAGTTCACAATGATCGATACAACCACTCACTCATTCGGTGGCTCTCATGCACAGTTATTTATATATGCCAACTCTCACATGTACTGTGTTTTACATATGTACTTACTATGACATGTAGCATTGAGATATCCATTCACTCATCAATACACTCATGCACACAGTCAACTGCCCATGTAGCTGTTTCCACATGCACTCTTGAACTCATACACCTAGTGAATAAACTGTTCACACATCTATGCATAGAGTCACACACCTTTCAGCCACCCCCACACAAACTCAATCTCCCATAGAAATACTTGGGCAAGCAATTAATAACACATATAGCCTCTCGTATAGCTAATGATCAACACATGCAGCAGTTTACAGAACAACAGACATAATGATGCACAAATTAAGACAGTTTAGTCACTAACCCATGCATTCAGTGAGACACATTTAATCACTCACTCATACAGTCAGTCACGCACCTACTAAATCCTTCATCCAGACACTTATACATCCACTCATTCTTCAATATGTAAGATATATTTTAACTTTACAGAAACATACAGTCACTGGATGTTGTCATCAGTGATGTCATCAGTGATGTCATTTGAGATGTCATCAGTGATGTCATCAGTGATGTCACTGACCATGTCATGAATGATGTAATATGTGACATGATCAGCAGTGGATTGCAGGTGCGCGATATATAGTTAGTGCAACTAACTATATATGGAATTTCAATGGTTTTGTGTGAGTAAAATAAGGTTTTTTAAATGCTAATTCCTAACTATATATGGTCTATAACCTATGGTTTTTTCAGTGAATATATATATATATATATATATATATATATATATATATATATATATATATATATATTTTGCATTCCAAAGCCCCAGGGGTATATATATATATATACACACTATTTTGGCTTATTACCAACACCTGGGAAAATGTTCCACTTTGTAATAGTTCATATATAAAATTAGGACATAAGTAATGTTCATTATTATCATCAATTGTTTTTTTTAGCTATCGACCTACTTTTAAGAGTCGCTGATAATTGGAGAAACGATAATCATTTGTCTGTGGTTGCTGTGTATTTTATTTTTATTTTATTTTGAAGGTTTTATATATCACGAACAAGGCTCTTGCGAGTATCAGAGCACTTTACAGGTCATAATTTTAAGGCAAGAGATATTATACCTTTATGAATTAAGTCTAAAACGAGGAACCAAAATTCATATTAAAAGTTACATATCTATCTATTTATATCTTCTTAAAGTTATTTTATAAATATTTTTTATTTCATCTTCCAGTAAGTGTATATTTATTATAAAATTAATTTAACAACTTGTTGTACCGTATTCAGCTTTTAAGAGAAAAATATGCACACCTAAAAGCTTTCTTAAAAGGGATTCAGTTGGGGAAATGTGGCTTAAAGAATTATTAGTCATAGCACCTATTTACATATAGTGGTTATTATGTTAAAAACTTTTAAAGTATCTTCATACTGTTAAATACCACTATGTTCAATGCAGCATTTTCCACAGTACTTACCCAAACTTACAACATTTTTAGAAGATAAAATAAAAAAAGGGACAGAAAGTTGCGTGGATGGCGAACCTTCGTGATATATTGAAAACACACACTTTCCTAAATGGGAAATAAATTACTACAATTGTCACAACAATCGTTCGCTTAATATGAAAAAACCTACTATTAGTAACTTTTAAATTAGATCAATGTACAATCGTATACACAGGAAATTACAGAAGCTTACCGATAAGACTGTGCGGTACGATGCGTGGAGAGAATTGCAAAGATGGCAACCCTTCGTGCTTTTAAATGTGATCCTAATTGGGGTGTCAAAAGAAAATGCTAAGCTATTTTACCAATTTTAAACGACATTGATAAACTTCACAGATTAATTCTTATTAAGTTAATAAGCAGCCTATCGTACGTCTAAATTAACTACTCCTTCAAAACGCTTACCTATTAAAACACAGTTGACCATGGACAAATAGTATTCCCTTGTCAGCCCTAGCGTCGATACAGCTTCTGGTAAGAGGCCGTATGAGTTCTGCACAGTTTAAATAATGGAGTCAAAAGTTTACTATGGGTCACATGGTCTGAGCGGGCTGTGAAGACGACATGATGTGGCACAAAAGACAAATCTGCTGATAGGAGGTGTTCACTAGAATACCATCCATGGGGAGAACAACTATACAGCATATACTGAGATAGTTTGCTGCGCATCACGTGGTGCTCGCGAACTCTGATGACGTAATTGTGCCGCACACAAACAAAAATACTGGTTGATTATATTCACTAACTGTCCTACCTAAATAAAGACTAGACTGTGTATGCATGGATAGTAAGTGCGATATTTTACCTGAATCCGGGTTATTGTAAACTAAAATACCTCACTCCATTTGTATATTTTAACTGACAAAAAATTGAATCAGAATATCAGTTCGAATTACAAGAAAAAACAGAATGTCATGGCAATACGACCACAACATAGGCCCGGGTCTACCGCTTGGTCTTATTTATTAGAGAGCTAAATAAGTCAACCTTACTATATATTATTCATCTGTTATTGACCTCTTATTTATTACACAGCTGTAACAATCAACCTATATATACATATATTATCTTGTCAAGATCTGATAGACAGTTATTGAAAACGGTCTAATTTATTTGATATACATACTGAATTTTTGATCAAAAATAGACATGTTCTAATTAGTCTATTTCCTATTTAACAAGAAACCAACATTATCCTGTGGTAATGCATTATCAAATGAAAGAGTTTTATGGTAATCTCGGAAGAGTACCTCAGATATTAAATAGATGGTTGCTGGAATCTATTATCTATTTTTATTTAAGAACACTATAGATTATCTCACTCCAGAAAACAATATCAATAGACTTTATTTTGAATTACAGTTATTATCAGATAATGGCGTTTTCCTTGGGTAGGTCGTTATTTAGACCGCATTTGAAGGTGTTCAAAGAGAATACCCAGTAAACTTCTCTTTTTCTGCGTAGTTGAAGTCCACCTTTATCATCTGGTACTTTGATCTTTTCTAAGATTTGCTGACGAATATCTTCTGATTTTTGATTGAAGTCAATATAGTGTTTAACTAGAGGTGCCATGAGTTTAGCTGTTCTAATAGCAGAGCGATGTTCTATCAGTCTTGTTTGAATGGCTCTGAATGTCTCTCCAACATAACCTAATTGGCACGGGCAACAAATTAAATAAATGACATTCTGAGTTTTACAATTCCATAACTGTTGTGCTTGTATGGTAAAACCATTGAAAATCAAGGTTTCACCTTCTAATATACTGTCACAGGGTTTCCAAGATGAACATCTAACTGTTCTCTTTACAGGTGGACTGCCGTTAATGTTTTTTTGTATAAAGGGATGTCTAGTATTATGATAATCAAATCTTGGATGAACAATCATATCTTTAACGTTTTTATTGTGACGATGCGCAAATAAAGCCTCTGCAATCTTTCTCTTTTGATCAAGGTCACTATTTAAAATATGTCAATTCGAATTAATGATCTGTTTAACTTTGACATTTAAGGTAGAATGCTTGGTGACACATACTAATTGAGTATTTTTGGTACCTTTGACGGTCTTAAAGAGGTGGTCCCCATCACAAAATCTTGCCCTTTTATATGATTCCCTCACCCTGCGGTGAGGGTAACCTCTAGTTAAAAACTAGGTTTACATTATAGCAGCCTGAGCATCAAAATCAGGTAAATTGGTGCAGTTACGTCGCATTATCAGAAATTGCGAGCAAGGAATGCTCTGTTTCTTGGAGTGAGATGGTTACTTTTAAAATGTAGAAGCGTATTTCTTGCTGTCGATTTCACGAACAAGTCCACTTCTAAAATACCAGAATTATGTTTAATTAGAATGACTAAGAATTCTACCAGCTCTATACTAATATGAACAGTAAATTTCAGATTTGTGTCTGTCAAATTTAGCCACTGTAGGAATTCCTGTAAGTTCTCCTCCCTATTGGTCCAGATAAAGAAAATATTGTCTATATATTTGGACCAATGGGAAACAGACTAAAAAAATTGAGCTACTTCGTCGTAGATATATTTAAGCTCGAAAAGGGCTTTATAGATGTTTGCTATTGACGGCACTACGGGGACACCCATACTAACGCCTTTGACTGGCGGAATATGTGTTGTCCAAATTCAAAGACATTTTCTGTTAAAACTAAGTGTAGGCATTCCAGTACAAAACATTTTGTGCAAGGGATGTTGAACTCCTCTATAAACAACTCAACTGCTTCTATTGCTTCTTTCTGTGGCATATTACTGTATAGTGACTCTAAATCTAGAGTCCCTAAAATATCAGTATGTGGATTAAATCTCAAATTCTCTACTTTATTAATCATTTCTCCCGTATCTTTGATGTAGAATCTAATTTGTGGAATGAATGGTCTTAATATTTTATTAATAAATTTAGATACGGGTTCAGTTACTGTTCCAATTGTGTAAACTATAGGTCAATATGGAGGGTCTTTTTCAGTTTTATTTATTTTAGGAATTCCATGGATACAAGATGTTTTGCTTTTGGAATTATTTAGATACTCATATTCCTTTAAAGTAATGTTACCTGCATTTAAAGCAGGATTCGTCAAAATTTGAATCTTTTGAGGTATTTTATGTGAGGGGTTAGATGTTGTTTTGGAGTAAAAAGTCTGATCATTGAGCATGGAAAGCATCTTAAGTTTGTATTCATCAGTGTTAACGACTACGATGCCACCGCGTTTGTCACAACTTTTTGTAGTTAGTGCTTTATTTTGAATCTAGGATTTTAGTGAAATGAATTCTTATATATTATATTCTCATATATAATCGATCTAGAGACCAGGGCACCAGGAGGTCTTAATATGGGAGAGGAATTGTCATCACATCTGGGGTAATCAGAGAACATCAGTACCTGAAATTGTGAATGACAAGGTGTATAAATGAACTGCAGAGAAATTGTTTTGCTGTATGGAAATACAAAGAATATGAATTATAGAAGGGTTTATTAGAATTGAACATGCACCTATTTGTGAATCACGTTGGGTATTAGAAATGTTTGAGGCATGTTAAACTTCACCTGTCCATGAAATTATCTTGAGACTTAGGCAGCCATTTAGGCTGCAATTGCCGATACACGGCAAGATATTACGTAAATTGATATTCTAAGTCTACGATATTCGTATATTTATGGGGACGTTATGGTCTCATAACGTCATTTTCTCAGAAATTTGATGTTCGGGTGAATAATTCCCATAAGACCTCATTAACGAAGTGGCAATAAAGAATATTTTTCTTGTCACATCCTTTGCCGATACACGGCGTGAATAGGTGGTAGAATAATTTCATTGAAACATTCACTGTAAAAATGAATTGTAATGCAATGCACATTCAAAGATGGCGCGCAAAACCTAATGTTTGTTGATGTCCGTTATTTGTTTCAATGACCCAAGTAAACACAGATAATGGTGCCGCGCAGCGCATTCAGATGTGAACACTGACGAAGGGATTCATTCCCGAAACGCGTTTGTTCTTTGAATAAACCCGGCTAGGAATCCTAGAGGAATTGGAGCTATTATTTGTCAAGCGGGGCACCACCGCGCAACAGCACCCGCTTTCGAGTGACTCGTGTTATTGGTGTAACTAGGAGCTTGGATATATATATACATGTGAGCAAGGCACAGGGGTGCCGAAACGTCATGTTACCGACAGGCGAATAAAGAATTGAAAAGCCGTAACTCTGGTCCTTGCTTTGTATATCTGCGCCAACTGGGATTGCTACGCGCGGAAAATACTTTGGTTTTTTGGAGATATATATATATATATATATATATATATATATATATATATATATATTACCTAGTAGGTAGTTATAGTTAGGACCTACTTTCAATTGGAAATCCACAACATTCTATTTGGAATATCTTTGGCGCCGGTGGACGAATCTTTGCACATTTCTCCTAGAAAATGGCCTGCTCCGCTCCGCTCCTTCCCCGAAAGTTTGGGGGTGATTCGTGAAGCGGGGGCTGAGAAAAAAGGAGGGTCCCAAAACGTATTTTCCATAGGAACCTTTAGCCAGGGCTACAGCCTGAATGGCTGAACGGAATTACACCAAATTTGGCAAAAAGGTAGAGTTCGGTTCACAGATCACGCTTTTTGCTAAATAGTGTAAATCCGTTCAGTAGTTCCTGAGAAAACCATAAGTAAAATCATAAGTATATCTACAGGAGCTTACCGTAAGCTTACTGTACTCTGTACCTTCCCGAGCACGAGCTGAATGCTAATTGGCTGTCACATTCCAAACCAGGAAGTGTTGGCAGCCATCTTGTGCCTCGGTTGAACCGAGGCACAAGAAAGCAGAGAAACAAACGTGGAAAACACAAAAAGGGGGCAGGGTAGAAACACCCTGAGCCCCTAGGTCTGCTTATGTGGTCCCACAAGGACCCCCAAGGCCCCAAATTCTTTTTTCTTTTTATATTTCGGAGTCCGCGTACGTACGCGAACTCCATGAAAAAAAAAAAACCCCGGTCTGCTTTTTTAAAAATTACCCCCCGGGGGGACCAAATCCCGGGGGCAAAATTAGAAAAAAGTATGGGGGGTCCCAATCCCCCCCACCCTGCCCCGGTGACCGCCACCCCCGGGGCATAGTAATTATGATAGCAGGAGGGCATACAGCCCCCCCCACAGCCCCAGGGACCAACACCCCCCGGGGCACAGATATTAATGATGGGGGGCCTCTAAGGCCCCCCGAGCCCTGGGGACCACCACCCCCTGGGGCTTTGTTACTAAGAATGAGCCACCCCCCGCAGCCCCGGGGACAACCACCCCCCAGGGCTTCGTTTTTTTTTTCTTTTTTAAACCTGTGTGGGGGGCTCAAGCCCCTCCACATGCCCCGGGGCCCGCCACCTCGCCGGGGCTCTAATATATAAAGTAGGGGGGTCCATGACAGACCCCCCTGGGGGCCATTACCCCTGGGGATTTTAACAGGTGGGAGGGGGCCGCGCGGCCGCCCTCCTGGAGCCCTCGATGGCCCTGGGGACCGCCACCCCGCAGGGCTGGCTCCTGCAGTGTCCCGGGGTGCCCACCCCCGGGACACTGCTGTTTGCTATGGTAGGGCGGGAGCCTCGCGGCTCCCACCCTACCACAGCAAACTGCTTTGATTTTTGAAAGAGAGAGCAGGACAGCTGCTCTCTCTTTCAAAAATCAAAGCCGATTACTTTTCTGCACGGGGAGCTGCTCCCTATGCAGAAAAGCAATGCCGGCTCCCGCAGGATTGGGGGAGCCGGCAGGGATCGTGGTTGGCTTGGGGACCCCCCCACGGCCCCCAATGAGGAAGGCTAGGCCCCGAGGCATGGGGTCCCCGGGGCCTTAAAGGGGGCTAGGGAGGGGGGCCATGCAGCCCCCCTCCATTAAAAAAAAAAGAAAGAAAACTCAGCCATGCCCTGTGGGATGGGGTCCCCAGGGCCGTAATTGGCCACGGGAGGGGGACCACGCGGCCTCCCTCCCAATTCTTTTTAAAAAGGCCGCGCCGATGAATGTGGTCCCCGGTGTCAAAGGTGGCCACAGGAGGGGGCAAAGCAGCCCCCTCCTAATTTAAAAATAAAAAATAAAAAAAGGGTCATGCCCGGGGGATGGGGTCCCTGGGGCGAGTGTGGCCCTGGGAGGGGGGCCACGCAGCCCCCTTCCCGGTTAAAAAAAAAATAATAATAATAATTGGGGGCAGGCCCTGGGGGATGGGGTCCCCAGGGCCACAAAAAACAGAAAAAGAAGGGGGGCTGCACAGCCCCCCTTCTTAAAAGCACTTTTCTAAAAAACAACGGGAACGGGAGGAGGCCACACCCCCTCCCTGCACATCTCTGCAAATGCGCCCCCTGGCGCGTTTGCAGAGGTGGAAGTAAATCCACTTGCATACTGGGGGTCTCTGGGGGCCAACTAGCCCACCGGGAGCCTCTAGTATGGGCCAGGGGGGGCTACCTTACAGAGAGGTGTAATGAGGCCATGCCCCTTTTTACACCTCTCTGCAACGCAGCCCGATGGCGCATACTGGAGGTTGCTGGTGGGCTAGTTGGCCCCCAGGGACTCCCAGTATGCAAGGGGAATTAGTTCCCCCTCTGAAAAAGCGACAGGGAGCTGCGTTGCAGAGAGGTGTAAAAAGAGGTGTGGCCTCATTACACCACTCTGCAACGCAACCCCCTGGCACATACTGGAAGTTCCTGGTGGGCTAGTTTGCCCCCAGGGACCCCCAGTATGCAAGGGGAATTAGTTCCCCCTCTGAAAAAGCGCCAGGGAGCTGCGTTGCAGAGAGGTGTAAAAAGAGGTGTGGCCTCATTACTCCTCTCTGCAATGCAGCCCCCTGGTGCATACTGGAGGTTCCTCGTCGGCTAGTTGGCCTCCAGGGACCCCCAGTATGCAAGGGGAATTAGTTCCCCCTCTCAAAAAGCACCAGGGGGCTGCGTTGCAGAGAGGTGTAATGAGGCCACGCCCTTTTTACCACCTTTATGCAAACGCAGCTCCCTGGCGCATACTGGAGGTTCCTGGTGGGCTAGTTGGCCCCCATGGACCCCCAGTATTAAAGGGGACTTAATCCCTCAACTAAGAATGCGGGGTGTGTTTGCACAGTGGTGAAGGTAGGGGGTGGGGCTAGAGGTGATATGTGTGCAAACATGTCCTGTGGCGCGTTTTAAATTGGGGAATTCATTCTTCTTCAATCCAGAGGCCCCCTAGGGGCCAACTCGTCTAACAGGTACCTCCAGTAAGCACCACGGAGCTGTGTTGCAGAGTGCTGTAAAAAGGGGGCGTGCCCTCTGAATACCTGTCTGCAACGCAGCTCCCTGGCACATACTGGAGGTACCTGGTGGGCTAGTTGGCTCAGAGGGGACCTTAGGATTGAAGAGGAATTAATTCCCCAAATTAAAACACCCCACAGGGCGTGTTTGCACACATGTTACCTCAGGCCCGCCCCCTTCCTTCACTATTGAAAATGTTCTAAGTGTGGAGTTTTGGAACTTTAAAAAATTCCTCTAAAATCAGCCGAACTACGAATTCCGATTTACTCACCTGTTATCAGGAGAGACCTCATTGCTGCATCTTTCAGCGCACTACTGATCCTGAAAAGTAATTCTAATCGTAGTTACAGTAACTTGAATTTCCTTCCATAGGCTAACATTGACTGGTTTCACTTGGAAATTTTTCTAAGTGTGGAGTTTTGGAACTTAAAAATTCCTCAAAAATCAGTCGAACTACGAATTCCGATTTACTCACCTGTTATCAGGAGAGACCTCAGTGCTGCATCTTTTAGCCCACTATTGATCCTGAAAAGTAATTCTACTCGTAGTTACAGTAACTTGAATTTCTTTTTATAGGCTAACATTGACATGTTTTACTTGGAAATTCTTCTGTGTGTGGAGTTTTGGAACTTTAAAAAATTGCTCAAAAATCAGCCGATCTACGAATTCTGATTTACTCACCTGTTATCAGGAGAGACCTTAGTGCTGCATCTTTCAGCCCACTATTGATCCTGAAAAGTAATTCTAATCGTAGTTACAGTAACTTCAATTTCCTTCTATGGGATATCATTGCCTGCTATATAAAATATATATAAATTAAAAAAATATTTAAAAAAATAAAAATATTACAATTTCAATATTTTTAAAAACATTTACTTTTAAATTTATATAAAAAATATGTAATGTAATTTAAAAAATAAAATATCTAAAAATAAATAATTTAAAATAATGTAGTAAATCAGTATAAAAAAATATAACAATTAATACATTTAACAATTATCATTTACAAAACCTTTCAAATTCACTGAAAAAAACATAGGTTTCAGCCACGTTATAGTTAGAAATTAGCATTTAAAAAACCTTAGAAATTCACTGAAAAGACCATAGGTTTCAGCCACGTTATAGTTAGGAATTAGCATTTAAAAAACATTAGAAATTCACTGAAAAACACAAAGGTTTCAGCCACGTTATAGTTAGGAATTAGCATTTAAAAAACCTTAGAAATTCACTGAAAAAAACATAGGTTTCATACATGTTATAGTTAGCTGGATATTTCACGTCTACAAAACTATTGAAATTCACCTGTTATAGTTAGTTCAGCTAACTATAACTCGCGCGCCGGCAATGCACGGCTGATGACGTCCCATATTACATCACTCATGACATGGTCAGTGACATCACTCATGAAATCACTCATGACATCTCAAATGACATCACTGATGACATCACTGATGACATCATCCAGTGAATGTGTATCTTTCTGAAAATTAAATATTTTTTTCTATGTATATCTAAAGGTCAATCGAAGAATGAATGGGTAAATAAGTATCTAAATGGATGTTCTTTTGGTAAAATTGATTGTATAACTGACTTATTAAGTGTATTTTAGTGAATAGATGTATTAGCGAGTAATATGTAAATATTTAAATATCTGTATCAGTGTCTCACGTTGTGTATAAGTGGCTGCATGGGTTGGTGAGTAGCTACATGAGTGTGTATATGGGTTATTAGTTGTTTTTTTGAGTATCAGTATGAGTCTCTGTATGGTTCGCGGGGGATATTACTTAGCGCATAGATGCATGAATGAGTCTGAATGAGCAAGGCCGTCAGGCTGAAACGCGTTGGTGTTAGACTGGGCACTGGAATAAATCTGTGAACGAAAGTTGTTGTGTGCGGCGTCCTTTGTACAAAAAAAATAAATATATATATATATATATTACCTACTGGCGGTCGCCAGTAGGTATTTATAGTTAGGATTTTTTCCCTATGGGATTTTTGAAAATTCTATGTCTAATAACTTTAGCGTTTGTGGACGGAATTGGCTGAAATTTTCAGGAAAATTGAACATTTTGTTTCTGAGCAGCCCCATAAAATTTGGGGGGGGGTTCGTCAAGGGGGGGCTTCCATAGGGCGGTTGGCTTCACTTTTAGCCCGAATGGCTGAATGGATTTGCACGAAACTTGGCAAAATTGTAGGGACTGTTAGCCCGATGTGCCTTTGCTAGGTCTCAATATATGTGCTCCAGTGGATTTTTGAGAAATTAACGTTTAAAAAAAGATATATATCTGTAAGCGCGCTCCAGGCAGCGCTCCGGTTCGCGTACTTTACGCGTAACGGAACTTCGCGAAGCGAAGCTGATTGGCTCTCCGGTGTCTGTCAACATTCTAAACAGTCCGGAGCGGCCGCCATCTTGTCTCTCGGTAGGATCGAGAGACAAGAGGAGGCCAAAACAAAGGGGGAAATGACCATAAGGGGGCATAGTAGATCCTCCCTGACCCCCTAGGTTTGATGTGGAGGCTTTAAAAGGGCCCCGCAGGGCAAAAAAAAAAAAAATTTTTTTTTGTTTTTTGCGTGGTGAGCGCCCGGTTCGCGAACCGGGAAGCGTACTGGGGAGCGTACTATGAGGAAAAAAGAATGATAGACTTTTAAAATATTGTATGTTTATTGATTGTTCGTTTTTTTTTTTTTTTTTTTTTTTTTATTTAAGTAGCAATATGTAGGTACCAATGCAGAGTCAAAAAATTAATATACACCGTCTCCTTTGTAGATATCTTGCATGTTGTTTCAGAAGTTATTGTGGAATATGGAATCCATATCATAGTCTGTCAGGAAAACAGAAAGAACATGGAGGCAGGAGATGAAAAAGAGTTGTTAAATACACATTGGAGATAATATAGTTGGAGAAAGGAAGTAACTATGAGCAAAATTACTATGTAACATAAAAAAGTTGCACAGTATACTATAAGTCTGACTTTACATTATAATCAATTAGGTACTAGTTTATGAATTACATATAAAAATGATTAAAGTCTCGAACAATTTTTGATTATTAAAAATTTTTATTTTTGTGATTCTTTTTCCAAATTTAACAGAACATTTAACAACAAATTGTCGGAAATGTCCTCATTTTCAATCAGCGAATCTACTGCATCTACACATTGAACTAATTCATGGTCCCGTGATTCATCCATGAAATCTGAGTCATCATTGTCCTCAATAACTTTTTCTGTGTTGTTCTCCAGAACAATTTTGAAGGAAATAATCTGCTCTCCTTCCATTTTCTTGCTGTAATTTGCATAAAAAATAAATATATCACTAGAGATAGGGCACTGTTGGGTTTAAGTTCAGACAGGTACTTGTGAGTTTATAACAGAGAAGTTATCTATGGGCACTGTATGGTTTCAGGCGTGAAGTAGTACTATTAAAAAGTGCCTGTGAAGAAGTCTAAGTAATTTCATAATTATAGCACAGAAACCTAAATCAATCCATAATTATAATAAACAAGCCTTTCTCAATGTCTAACTCTTACAGAGGGACAGTATATAACTATCTGAAAATGTTTTCCCAAATTAATTTAAAGTGCATAACATAGTTCTCCTTTCAAATTTATAAAATAACATCTTACCTATTAAAAACAAGTTTAAGTTGTCAGTGAAAATGCACTTGCAATGTACTTCAGGAAGTAGTAGTCAAAATGGCTGTGTTTCTCTCTCTTTTTTTATATATATTCAGGTACATAACCAATCAAATGTCAGGTAATAAAAGTAGAAAATGAAAGTAACATTTTCATTGGTTGTCAATTCCAACACTTCAGATGTGTTTTGTGAAGTAATTGACCTCAGGGTATTTAGAGAGGTCTACAGGCTAAATGGCTAAATGGAATTTCAATCAAATTTGTGAAAATGGTAGGGATTGGTATGTAGTATGAGCTAATCTATATTTGGTGAGAGTGTCTCCAGTCGTTTTTCTGTAAATTACTTTCCCACCTTTTTTGATGGTGCGCTTCCCGGGGAGCGCCCCGGTACGCGAACTGGCGAGCGCCCCGGTACGCGAACCTTAAGCGTTACGGGAGTCCACCATTTTGTGTTTCGGTCGACTTAAGATACAAGATGGAGGGCAAATAATGTTCAGAATGGGTAGAAGGGGGCACGGTAGACTTATCTTGACCCCCTAGGTTTTCTGAGGGTGGCTGAGGAGGCTTATATGTGTGAAAAAAAACATTTTTTTTAAAAATTTCGCGAGGTTAGCTTCCGGTTCGCGTACCGGGTAGCGCCCCGGGGAGCGTACTTTGTTGAAAATTAGTGAAAAAAGTTAGAGAAAAATAATAATTGTGAGTGATCAGATGTAGGGTAGCTCTGAGAGAGCTTTTGGGTTTATGGTACATTTAGGTACTTATAAGTAGGTACCAATGCACAGTCTTAAATTCAGAATGAAAACTCTGTTGCCCTCATCTGAGAAGTGAACTCCATCTCCTCTGTAGATATCTTGCATGTAGTAACGCAAGTTATTGTTGTACATGGAGCCCATTCCATGGTCTCTCATGTAAGCTGAAACAGATTTGTTTACATGCTTCCTCGACTTCTCAATTTGTGGACAAAATTGGTTCGACCACCTCCATTTCTGTCTTTGGCATATATTTGAATATACCAAGGCAGTCTGAGGAAAAAGTGCCATTAATTGCTCAAAGGTGTCCTTTAAAAGCATTTCCAGACCTACCCCAGTCAAAGTGCCCAAATCATTACCTCCACAGTGCACAATTAACAGGTCAGGTTTTGGCAAATGCATAAAGGTTTTCACCAATGGTATCAATTGGTGACATTTTAATCCTCTGTGGCCAAACCACTTAATTTCCACATCTTGTAAATTGAGGTTAGGTAAATTTCTGTTCTCAGCATACCTCTGAGCCCAATAGATGTAACTATGTCCAACAATCCAGACAGAAAACATGGTGAGAGAAGGTTCTCCTGCAGTCAGATGAAGTGTGGCAATGAAATGGCAGTTGAAAAAATAAGAGTTTAAAATGAAAAAAACTGTGGAGTTTCTGTGTTAATGAAGCAGTAACAGTGATTGGAGGATTTTGATTGCTGAAAACAGAAAGTTAGGGTGCATAGATGAGTTCTTTGAAAGATGTATTTTGAGTGGTCAAGAAAAAATCATTAAATAAAAGAATGCACTGGATATGCAGGTGCACTGAGAGTTCAGAGTTCAATTGCAACATTGTTGTGTGAACTTGCAAACACCAGAGGTCTTCCAAGAGGTGGTTGCTATGCAAAAAAAGCAGAGAGGGCAGAGGGGGGAAGGGTTTTGATTTGAAAAAAAGTGAGGGAAGAGTTTTGATTGGGTGACATGAGAGATATGTGTGAAGAATTACAGCATTTCTGTGCTTTTGATAGCTGCAGACTCTGGAGTGCATACCTTTTGCTCTGCTGAAGACAAATTGGTGTGTTTCTGAGACTGTTTTAAAAACTCAAAGTATTTGCTAAGGTGAGAAAAGATTTCTTTAATTTAGATAGAGAATAGTGTGCTTTAAGGAGAAAATTATGAAGAAAGTTGTGTTTTTCAAATGTTGCTTTGTCTCAAGTGTTTTACAAATAGATTTAGTTTCTTTGAGAAATTGTAATTGGAGAAAATGTGAAGTATTAGTACTGACAGGGTTTTTTTGTGCATAGGAGCTGTGGAGTGTTTTCAAATTATGACTTGAAAATCGTTTTTGAGGAAAAGGAATGGTTTTAAAATTTATGACAAGGACATAATGGTGTATGCTTCTTTATAAGGCAATTGAGTGTCTCTGATGTTATTTTTCCCATTTTAATGTAAGACCTTTCCCTGCGGAGCAAATTGCTTGTAAATATGCTCCCACCTGTGCATGGCAAATTTAGATTTTGAATGTTTGCGTTACATAGCCATGTTAAAAGTGACCCAAACATGCTGCAAAGGCAATCAAAAAACGCTTTCATGTGTCTTAAGGACATTTTAAGTCATTTCCCCATGTGGAGTGTTTTCAAATTATGATTTGAAAATCGTTTTTGGGGAAAAGGAATGGTTTTAAAATGTATGACAAGGACATAATGGTGTATGCTTCTTTATAAGGCAATTGAGTGTCTCTGATGTTCTTTTTCCCATTTTAATGTAAGACCTTTCCCTGTGGAGCAAATTGCTTGTAAATATGCTCCCACCTGTGCATGGCAAATTTAGATTTTGAATGTTTGCGTTACATAGCCATGTTAAAAGTGACCCAAACATGCTGCAAAGGCAATCAATAAACGCTTTCATGTGTCTTAAGGACATTTTAAGTCATTTCCCCATGTGGAGTGTTTTCAAATTATGATTTGAAAATCGTTTTTGGGGAAAAGGAATGGTTTTAAAATTTATGACAAGGACATAATGGTGTATGCTTCTTTATAAGGCAATTGAGTGTCTCTGATGTTATTTTTCCCATTTTAATGTAAGACCTTTCCCTGTGGAGCAAATTGCTTGTAAATATGCTCCCACCTGTGCATGGCAAATTTAGATTTTGAATGTTTGCGTTACATAGCCATGTTAAAAGTGACCCAAACATGCTGCAAAGGCAATCAAAAAACGCTTTCATGTGTCTCAAGGACATTTTAAGTCATTTCCCCATGTGGAGTGTTTTCAAATTATGATTTGAAAATCGTTTTTGGGGAAAAGGAATGGTTTTAAAATTTATGACAAGGACATAATGGTGTATGCTTCTTTATAAGGCATTTCAGTGTCTCTGATGTTCTTTTTCCCATTTTAATGTAAGACCTTTCCCTGTGGAGCAAATTGCTTGTAAATATGCTCCCACCTGTGCATGGCAAATTTAGATTTTGAATGTTTGCGTTACATAGCCATGTTAAAAGTGACCCAAACATGCTGCAAAGGCAATCAATAAACGCTTTCATGTGTCTTAAGGACATTTTAAGTCATTTCCCCATGTGGAGTGTTTTCAAATTATGATTTGAAAATCGTTTTTGGGGAAAAGGAATGGTTTTAAAATTTATGACAAGGACATAATGGTGTATGCTTCTTTATAAGGCAATTGAGTGTCTCTGATGTTATTTTTCCCATTTTAATGTAAGACCTTTCCCTGTGGAGCAAATTGCTTGTAAATATGCTCCCACCTGTGCATGGCAAATTTAGATTTTGAATGTTTGCGTTACATAGCCATGTTAAAAGTGACCCAAACATGCTGCAAAGGCAATCAATAAACGCTTTCATGTGTCTTAAGGACATTTTAAGTCATTTCCCCATGTGGAGTGTTTTCAAATTATGATTTGAAAATCGTTTTTGGGGAAAAGGAATGGTTTTAAAATTTATGACAAGGACATAATGGTGTATGCTTCTTTATAAGGCATTTCAGTGTCTCTGATGTTATTTTTCCCATATTAAATTAAAAGACCTTTCCCCGTGGAGCAAATTCCTTGTAAATATGCTCCCACCTGTGCATGGTAAATTTAGATTTTGACTGTTTGAGTTACATAGCCATGTTAAAAGTGACCCAAAAAAGTTGCAAAGGCTTTAAAAAAACACTTTCATGTGTCTTAAGGACATTTTAAGTCATTTCCCCGTGGGCAGTGTTTTCAAATTATGACTTGAAAATCGTTTTTGAGGTAAAGGAATGTTTTTAAAATTTATGTGCGCCATATGCCCCCAAATTTCTTTTTCAGGGGTGCAGCAGGGTGTTCTTGAGACACCCCTGCACCCTTGGAAAAATTCCTAATTTGCGATGAGCTAATTGCTAATCGCAAATTGCACCTTCATTCCTATGGGTCTCCTGGCCCATGGAAATGAATGGGTAATTTGCAATTAGCAATTTGCTCATCGCAAATTAGGAATGGTAAAGAATCGCTATTTATTCCTTAAAATTCACTATTTAGGAAATGCAAAATAGTTTGATGATACATATGGCGGTTCATCTCTAACAAGATAAGAAGCTTAGGGATACATTTATGATGACTGGCGCAATGAAGTGGACATCACTTACTTCATTGGTAGACCTTTACATGTATTATCTCCTCTGTATTCTTCATCAAGCGTAACTTTGATCTGCAATCCTGAGTAGGCCTCACCTTAAACAAACCTCTGGATAGGCCACACCTTATCGTCATCCTGAATTAATCATTTAAAATGCTAGGGACAGATTTATGATAGGTGTATGCCTCTTTTGCGCCACTGTGCGTCACTTTTGTGATGCAGCGGCGGTGCAAAAGATTTGCTATGAGGTGACAAAATTACAAATTGATGCATTTAGGCAGATGTGTCATGGTGTAAAAAACACCGTGCCACATGAAACCGATGCAGCAGTGATGCAAAAGATGCACCATGTTGCAAGACAGGCCTCACTTGGGGCCATATGTATCAAGCTAATTAGCATTCGCAAAGGCCGAAATTCTGTGAATTTCGGCCTTTGCGAATGCTAATTAGACAAATGGTATGTATCAAACAAGTTTGATGCAAAATAAGGAATAGCAAAATTTGCTATTCCTTATTTTGCGATTGCACTGAAGGATTTGCAAATTTTGCGATTTCTTAAATGCAATGTATCAAACAAAAAATATGCAAAAAATGCCATTAAGGATTTGCAAATTACCACCAACTTCTAGTTGGTGGTAATTTGCGAATTCTTTTCAAAAAGCTTTTTTTCCAAAAAACAAAAGGTGCCATATGACGCCCATACATGCCCTTAGGGCATGTATGTGCGCCATATGCCCCCAAATTTCTTTTTTAGGGGTGCAGCAGGGTGTTCTTGAGACACCCCTGCACCCTTGGAAAAATTCCTAATTTGCGATGAGCTAATTGCTAATCGCAAATTGCACCTTCATTCCTATGGGCCTCCTGGCCCATGGAAATGAATGGGTAATTTGCAATTAGCAATTTGCTCATCGCAAATTAGGAATGGTAAAGAATCGCTATTTATTCCTTAAAATTCGCTATTTAGGAAATGCAAAATAGTTTGATGATACATATGGCGGTTCATCTCTAACAAGATAAGAAGCTTAGGGATACATTTATGATGACTGGCGCAATGAAGTGGACATGACTTACTTCATTGGTAGGCCTTTATATGTATTATGTCCTCTGTATTCTTCATCAAGCGTAACTTTGATCTGCAATCCTGAGTAGGCCTCACCTTAAACAAACCTCTGGATAGGCCACACCTTATCGTCATCCTGAATTAATCATTTAAAATGCTAGGGACAGATTTATGATAGGTGTATGCCTCTTTTGCGCCACTGTGCGTCACTTTTGTGATGCAGCGGCGGTGCAAAAGATTTGCTATGAGGCGACAAAATTACAAATTGATGCATTTAGGCAGATGTGTCATGCTGTAAAAAAAGCGTGCCACATGAAACCGATGCAGCAGTGATGCAAAAGATGCACCATGTTGCAAGACAGGCCTCACTTGGGGCCATATGTATCAAGCTAATTAGCATTCGCAAAGGCCGAAATTCTGCGAATTTCGGCCTTTGCAAATGCTAATTAGACAAATGGTATGTATCAAACAAGTTTGATGCAAAATAGGGAATAGCAAAATTTGCTATTCCTTATTTTGCGATTGCACTTAAGGATTTGCAAATTTTGCAATTCCTTAAATGCAATGTATCAAACAAAAAATATGCAAAAAATGCCATTAAGGATTTGCAAATTACCACCAACTTCTAGTTGGTGATAATTTGCGAATTCTTTTCAAAAAGCTTTTTTTCCAAAAAACAAAAGGTGCCATATGACGCCCATACATGCCCTTAGGGCATGTATGTGCGTCATATGCCCCCAAATTTCTTTTTCAGGGGTGCAGCAGGGTGTTCTTGAGACACCCCTGCACCCTTGGAAAAATTCCTAATTTGCGATGAGCTAATTGCTAATCGCAAATTGCACCTTCATTCCTATGGGCCTCCTGGCCCATGGAAATGAATGGGTAATTTGCAATTAGCAATTTGCTCATCGCAAATTAGGAATGGTAAAGAATCGCTATTTATTCCTTAAAATTCGCTATTTAGGAAATGCAAAATAGTTTGATGATACATATGGCAGTTCATCTCTAACAAGATAAGAAGCTTAGGGATAGATTTATGATGACTGGCGCATCACCAGGGATGTGCCAGTCATCCTGCGCCGCTGTTCCGCCACCCATGGTGTGCTGCATTTACAATGCGGCGCACCATGGGGCAAAAACGGCACAGATGCGTGACGCATCTGTGCCGTAAAGGTGGCGCATTGCTGGAGTTGTATTGCAAGTGCGATGCAGCTCCAGCAAGGCTCAGGGGTGCTCCATCTCCACAATGCTGCGTCAAGACCTATGCCTGCTTCAAGCAGGCGCAGGGTTTTGACGCAGCTTTGTCCTATCTAAATGTAAATGCGGCACACCATGGGTGGCAGAGCAGCGGTGCACGTTAACTGGTGCATCCCTGGGGATGTGCCAGTTAACATAAATCTGCCCCTTTACATTTAAGTATGTGCAGGGGACACAGAGTCGGTGAGGCTTATCCAAGGTTAAGAAGAGATGAGTCCTGTTCACTGAAAAATTGGACATAGGCTTCACCTCCTCAGCATCGCTGGACATGGCTAAATAATAGGTGCAAAATGTTACTCTTGTTAAACAATTTTACTATTATAATCTCTGAGATTTGTCTCTTACTCTGCAACATCTCATTGTTGTTATCTTTCTTTAAAGATAAAGACAACATCAACATGAGCGACAATCAGCAATCAGTTGATTTCGACCTCATCATTGAACTCGTAATTGAAACATCAGTGGATGTTGATCCCTTGGATGATTTAAATCCTGAGGATGAAGAAGAACGTGATGAGGATGCAGATTTGTCAGAATTGTATGACATAGGATGGGAAGCTGACGTGCTTGAGCCTATGGAACTATAAACATTTATTTTAAAAATTTATAATAAATAAAAAGTAAAAATGTAAACCGTTTAATTTAATAATAAAGACACCTTCAAAAACAGGTTATGTGTAGTGTCTTCAATAAAATATTAAAATATGCTCATAAAATTAGATCAGATTCACATATAAAACAGCACAGGTAAAATGAATATAAATTCCATTTCTTTTCTGCTATTTCTGTATTCTAAATTTGCCAAGCACTAAAAAATCTTCTATGTAAAAATGTCAAGTAGTGTTTTAAGTTTTTGATTACTGTTATTGATTTACTGTTGGGTAATAGTGGTTAATAACATTTTTTAATATATTTTACCACAGATTCAACTGCAGATCATTTCAAGATTTCAGCATGCCAACCAAAGAAAGACTGAGAAAGGCTGCAAAACGTCAAAGACAGCAGGTCAATGAAAAAAAGCAGCAGTCCTCTAACAAAAAGATTTGTCAAGTCACCAAGAAAACACCGGGTAAGAGTACAAAAACATTCATAAGAAATATCTGTAGTAAAAAAAATATTACTACAGAAAATGTTTCAGTCCAGAAAAAGAGAAGCAATTCAAACGGAAAGGAAAGGCCAATGAAAAATGTTACTGCTAGAGCAAGAGATAACTCTGTGCATGATAGTAGAAGGAAACAACAGTTTAGGGACATTCGTAAACGAATATTCCGCAACAGGATAATTGGCAATTTGTTAAAAAATATTAAGAAAGGTCAACAGAAAGTGGTTTTTTATAAGAGAAAAAAAATAGTTGAGAAAGTTATTGATCAGGCATTTGAAATTAAACGTAAGTTATTTATTTTGATAATCAATAGAATTAGGAAGCTAAACAAGGCAATTTATGATTTTAAAAGAAATAGTAGATGGAAGAGAATAGTTAATCGTAGTAATTTTTGTGAAGTTTTTTCTGGAGAATGGATGCATAGTTCAAGCTGTGAGGCATTTTTTAATGAGGAGAGTTATTTCCAGGATAATGATTTGGTGCATGCAGTTGACACCAGTGGTCGAGCTTATGAAGTGAAAGATGGTTGTCCAGTTGAAAAAGAAAAACTTGTGACAACAGAGGCAGAAGAGGTGTTAGGTAATGAGGTTTTAGGAAGACGTCCTAAGGGTCCTGTGTATACCTGGAAGTGTAGTAGTATTTGCAGTGTGCGACAGGATTCCATCAATCTGCTTTGTGATTTTGTACGGTCATTTAATAAGAAAAGTTTGAAGCAGAAAATGAAGGTGTTGCAAGAATTAGATCCTTGCAGAGTGAGAGAAGTGACAGGTTTGCATGGTCATTCACTGGCTTGTCTTTCCAGGAGAGTATGCCAGAGTGTTTTTCATCATTTCAGGATGCTAGCAGTGCATCATAATAAAGTGAGGAAATTAGTTAGAATGTTGTATTATGCTAAGAGTCCAGCAATTATGCTTAAACAATTATGCGCTGCTCTTTTGCATGGTTCTGAAATAGATGTGAAGAATATATGTGAAGAAATTGAGTTTTGTTACTTTGGAAGTAAAGAGGAGAATGTTGAAATTGACCAAGAAGAAGCAGGTAATGTGGAAGATAGTGTACAGGTTTCCAGTACAGATAATTTCCAGAGGGAAATTGCGACGTTTGAGGTGAAATCAAGTGAGAGGCCAAATTTCACTTGTGTGTGTTGTCGACGCAGTTATTATAAGAATCAGACTAAGTTAGTGGATTTATATGCAAAAAGTGAAAGGGAAAATAATAGTGAATGGAAGGATTTCACAACATACTTGATGGTAGAAAATTGTTTTGATTTGGGATTGGATCAACGTGTGTGTACTCATTGTTGTAACAAATTAAATCAAAACCAGATGCCTGCTAGAGCAGTTCATAATAATCTGGAATTGGTTGAGATTCCTTCTGAATTGAAGGATTTAAATACTTATGAATCTATTTTGATTCAAAGTATCCATCCCTTTTGTAAGAATGGAGCCAAAGACAGGGAAATTGCCTCCATCAGATTTACGGAGAGGATTAAAGGGAAGAGTTGTTTATTTGCCTCTAGATTTGAAGAAAAACATTAACACAATTGGAGTAGAAAAAGTGGAAGAGGAACCGCTGGTTATCTTAGTTAATGGGGTTCCGACAAAGAATAAGAAAATATGGCAAGATTTAGTGGATGTTAGGAAAGTTAAAAAGGCAACATTGTATTTGGAAAAAAAATAATAAATACTATAGGAATGTATATGTTGCAGAGGAGGAAGTAAGTGAGGAAGAGGATAGCGATTTGTGTGCTGGTCAAATTGAGAAAGTAGAACCCTCTACTAGTGAAGAAATATATGAACATTATAGTGTTCATCCTTTGCATTCCAAGGAAGTCATGGGGAATGCTATTGAATTGTTTCAAATGAAACAAGCCAAAGGGAGTCCCATTAGTGTTTGGGAGGAAAGTTTGGAAGCTCGGTGTTTCCCACAGCTTTTTCCAACAGGTCAGGGAGGAAGATATGATGAGCGACCTCATCAAATTCCTGCTTCTGAATACCGGACTTTGCGATTGTATGCAGGAGATGCTAGGTTTCGACAATGCATTCCCTATTTGTTTCATCTCCTGTTTGAAAGCGATCTGTCTGGACTGTCATATGCAGTGAACCACATCTTGAAAAGTGGTATACACATGCAAAACATCTCGGCAAGTGATTTTATGGATTCTCACCTGATTAATCTCATGGCGTGTCAGCGTGGTACTAATGAGTACTGGTACCGTCGTCATGGTGATTTAAAATGTATGCTGAGGAACTTAGGAACTCCCACATGGTTCCTCACTTTGAGCTGTGCCGAGTATGGCTGGGAAGACTTACTTGAATTTCTACGAGAGGCAAATGGAAACATCGAAAACATCGAATTCAAGACACCCGGAGAACTGTGCTCTTTGGATCCAGTCAATGTATGCAGGTACTTCAATCATAGATTTGAAGCTATGATGTCTTTCATCATGAATAAGAAGAATCCACCTCTTGGAGAGGTGTTGGATTTCTTCTGGAGAAAGGAGTACCAAGCAAGAGGTGCTCCTCATATACATATGTTGCTGTGGATCAAGGATGCACCTAAATTTAGAACGGATCCAGAAGACTCAGTGATGAGTTTCATACAACAGTATTCTACGTGTGCTGTTCCAAATGCAAAGGAGAAGAAAAGCCTAAGAGAAAAAGTTCTACGTTTCCAAAGCCATCGATGTGGAAAGTACTGTCGTCATAAATTCCGAAACAAGGACAAGTTCTACACCAAATGTTGTTTCGGCTTTCCACGACCGGTGATTTGTAAAGGAAGAGTAAACAGTTTGATGTCTTCGCTGCGACATAATGTGATGAAGAAATCACCTAAAAACACATTCAATTTGAAGAGGAACGAAGAGTCTAAGTACATCACCACGACTACAACCCGGTGATTTTGTCCATGTGGAATGCTAACATGGATATACAGTTTGTGGCTGATAACTGTATGGCTGTGGCTCGGTATGTGACATCTTACATCACCAAAAAAGAGAAGACAGAATTGAAGGATATGTGGGAGGACATTTCCCATGAAAAGAGCCTCAGCAAGAAGTTGTACAGTTTCCGTCTGAAGATGTTGTCGCATCGAGAAATCGGAGCTTACGAATGTTCTGACCGGTTGTCTTCAGCAAGTCTCTATGCCAAGTCCAGGAGTATCGTTTGGGCGAGTCTTGGTCTTGCTGCAACGCGTAATCGAGTTCTGAAACCTGTGCGGGAAATTGAGTATTTGGCGGAAAAGGAGCCAAACAGTACCGACATTTTGAAGACCAACATGTTGGATACATATTATCCAAATCGAAGCAGTCACCTCGAGAATGTTTGTCTGTATGAGGTTCTTCAAAATTACATATTCAAGAGGAACATCAAAGAAGATACTGAGAAAGGAGTGTATGCTGTAATAGGAAGTGAGGGATGTCTGGTCAAGCAAAGAAAATGCCACTTGGTAAACCATCGAAAATTGAGTGGCGAATCTCCTGAAAAAAAGGAGTTTTTCTATTTAGCACTTTTGCAACTTTTCAAGCATTGGCGTGCAGAAGAGGAACTGCTTGGAGATTTCCTCTGTTACGAAGACTCTTTCAATGCTGCCAAGGAGACCATAGAATGTCCTGCTTTTCCCAAATATGTAGAAATGTTGAATGTGGAAATTGAGCAGGAAGCAACGATTGCAGCCGAGATTGCCAGAGACAGTTCTCAGGACAGTCAGAGTTCTGCTTCATTGAGTCAGGATCCACTAGGAGGACCTGTTATCGAAAATGAAGCTGCCACTGCTATGAATGAAGTGGAAAGAGCCATGGCACATGCTCAGGAGGATGCGGTTAACTTAGAAGAGTTGGAAAGACAACTCAACGTTGAGCAGAGGAAAATATATGACGAAGTTACCATGCAAATTGATCATGGATTAAGTCATGACAAGAAAGAGTGCTCATGTACGTCGTTGAAGCCTGTCCGACTGTACGTGAGTGGAGAAGCGGGAACTGGAAAAAGTTTCCTTATTAAAGCAATTTCATGTTATTTGCAGGAAAGGACAGAGTCATCGCTGTCTTGTGTTGTCACCGCTCCAACTGGACTGGCAGCACATAACATTAAAGGGATTACTTTACATCGTTTACTGATGCTGCCAGTGGAGCATGACAACAAATTACAATATCACAAGCTATCTGGAGATGCTTGTTGTGAAGTTTCAAGAATCTTGAGGAAAATGAAACTTCTTATCATTGACGAAGTAGGCATGGTTTCCAATGTCATGCTTGCCTTTGTGCATTTGAGAATGCAAGAAGTTCTCAAAACAGACTATGATGTGTTATTTGGTGGCAAACACATCATTGTTTTCGGAGATCTTCTGCAGCTGACACCAGTGAAAGGGCAACCTGTGTTCAAAATGCTCACGCATGAAGATACCAGGAAGTGCCTAGGGAGCATTGGCAACGTCAATATATGGTTAAACTTCAATTATGCTGAACTGCATGAAAATATGCGTCAGGCGAAGGATGAAGTTTACAAGACTATTCTACAAGATGTTAGAATTGGAAAAGTGACCGAGCATGGGAAAGAAGCTTTACATGCACGATTACTGTCAAATTTATATCCAGAACAAGATGTTGTGCCTGAGAATATTTTTCAGAAAATTACTGAGAAGAAATCTGGAATATGTTTGATGCCAACTCTTGCAGAATGTGCCAAATTCAACAACAAAATGTTGCATTTAGAAAAGCAAGAGATTGTGAAACTGGAAGCTATTGACAGAGTAGAGCATATGTGATCAACAATTATTTTGTCTGAGAATTTGAAAACAAAATTGGATTCATTAGAGAAGACTATATCTAAAACTGCAGGTTTTGAAAAGACTCTGAATGTGTGCTTGAACTGCCGTATAATTTTAAGAAGGAATTTACATGTTGAAAGAGGTCTGGTAAATGGATCAATGGGTAATGTTGTTGATTTTGTAAAATACAGAAATAGAGATGGAATTGAATTTTTAAAAATTAAATTTGATGGCATTGAGGAAGTACAGCTAATTGGTCGTTGTTCTGCTAGATTTTTGCTTGTAAAAGACTTATATGTTCGCCGTAAGCAGTTTCCTGTTTGCTTGGCATATGCGGTGACAATCCATAAATCGCAAGGTTTAAGTGTAGACAGTGCATTGGTGAATATTGGCAGTTCTGTGTTCAATAAGCATGGGCGGATTTTGCGAATTGGCAATCCGCAAAATTGCGTATTTACGGATTCGCAATCCGCAAAATCCGCGAACTCTCGCGAA